>NW_023411319.1:0-11190 GCF_903995425.1 Onychomys torridus
TAGAGAAGCTATATATGGATCAGCAATTCCACCGTCTCCCCATTCCATGAGCCGATTCCTGGAGATGATTTCATTCCATTGCTCTTTCATTGGGATCATAATTGTAAAAGAGACATCATATTGAATATCATTCCATTCACAACAATTTTGTAAAAATTGACCATATGGTACCCACATATTTATGTCCTGATAAAATTTTTCAAATTTTTCTCGGCATTCTTGCCAAAAAAAAGGTTGATATTTCAAATCAATATAGGTAAAATCAGGACACTGAGGAAGTGGCAAAGGATCTTCAAAGGTGATGTTAGTCCAGGTCACATTAATAGACCATGTGGATAACCATTGCAAACACATAAGGGATCCAATGCTCATGTTTACAGGCAAAAGCCAATGTTGCCAATCCAGTTGAAGACAAGGAAATACCCCCAAACATATGGGTTTTAGAGATCCAAAATAAGTAAAATTAAAATTACTGCCATCATCCCTATTCAGATATGTTAAATTATTCCAAGGAGGAGATAATACAGAAGGAGTAGTATATAAGGTTATATCCATACTACCCCACATTACAGGTTCCATTAAAGGTGGATTAGGAATATAAGCCCAATAGCTTACATTAGCCCTTTCAGCAGATGAAGTAAGAGTAAGTAAAGCACACATTGCCAAGAATAAATTCTCAGCAGTCAGAGTTTTGCCTGTTCTCTATAATATCTTTTGACCTTCCCCACTAAGCTTCTTAATTTGTCCCCAGGTAGGCAAAGGAGTAAGAGCCAATTGTCGACATCTCCAACGTCCTCCAAGTGATAGGTGGGCCATGGCAGTTACTGGAAGTCATCGTTGTCTGGTTGATTAGTCTTACGATGACAAAGTGGGTAGGCAACTGTCCATAATGAAGCGTGTCTGGGATCCATCCAGCAGGTAGCCAGTATTTGGTGACTCCATCCTCTATGGAAACATAACCATATCCCTTCCCTCTATTAAGCAACAAACCCGGCTGCCATTTTGCATCAGCAGCAATTTTTATCCATACTGGCTGTTGTAGCAAAGAACCATCGGAATTTTGTTGAAAATGTTTTTTAGCCCGAGTTAAAATATCTCCCTGTGGTAAATTTAGAAAGTTAAGAATAAATAAGGCCTGAGATAAAATAGACCATGCGTTGTTCTGAGTAAAGTATAAAATTTCCATACCAGGATCATTCCTTTTCCTCCTTTTTAATTTTTTAATTTGTAATTTTAAAGTTCCATGGGTACGTTCAATTAATGCTTGTCCCTGGGGATTGTACTCTTTTCCTCTAATATGTTTAATTTCATAGTATTCACAAAACTTCTTAAATTTATGACTAACATACGCTGATCCAGTATCAGTTTTAATGCTAGCAGGAATTCCCATAACAGAAAATGTTTGTAATAGGTGTTGAATCACATGATTTGCAGTTTTTCCTGATTGAGCAGTGGCCCAAATAAACTTTGAAAATGTATCTACTATAACATGTACAAAAGAAAGTCTTTCAAACATAGCTACATGTATAACATCCATTTGCCATAATTCATTAAGTTGAAGACCATGAGGGTTAATACCGGCAAGAATGATTCGAATATGTAAAGGTCTACAAATAGGACATTGTTTAATTATCTGTTTAGCTTGCCTATAAGGAATTTTATATTTTAAATATAAGTGACCAGCATTAGTATGCAAATGAGCATTATCTTTTTCAGGATCCACAAAAGAAACCAACTGATCCATTGCAAGATTACCATAAGTTAATGGTCCAGGAAAACGAGTATGAGAACGCATATTGTAATATATATTTTTGAGTTTCTTTGCTGCAATAATTGTTGTAATATATTAAACAAATGTTGTAATGAAGCTTTAGGAGAATAAGTTACAGCATTCAAAATATTCTGAACCACCTCAACGTCATAAGCAGAATCAGCTATAATATTAATATATTTTACAAAATCAATCAAACTTGTATAATAGCCTAAAGTTCATTTTGTTGGACCGAACCAAAGCTAGTTTCTTGAACCCAATAATGATCCTCAGTCCAATAAGCACTTTTTGTTTTAGATCCATCGTTAAAAACAGTAATAGCATTAGTAGGAGGGACATCACTAATAATTTGATCAATGACAAATTCCTGTTTGCAAAAACAGTCCCATAACCTTCCTTGTGGAAAATGATAACTAATAACTCCCACAAAATTAACTAAAGCTATCTGTAGCATTTCAGAAGTAGATAACACAAAAGAAACTTGATCCTTAGCTAAAGGAAAAACTATCTTAGAAGTATCAAATCCAGATAAAGTAAAACAACGTTGTCTTCCTTGCTCAATTATTAAAGCAAGTTGTTGTTCATATGGCATAATATTTTTGGAAAATCTATATTTAGTATAAATCCATTCTAAGGGTTTTTCATCCTGTCCTAACATACCCATAGGGTATTGCCATGTTTGTAAAATATATAAAATAATTGGTTTAGATACATCTATCCTAATCAAAAAAGCTCCCTTTATTTGTTCTTCTACAAGTTGAAGTTCTTTCTCTGCTTCCAGAGTTAAAATTAGAGGACTATTGAGATCAGAATCTCCCTGTAAAATTCCAAATGAATTATGTAATTTATATGTAGGTATTCCTAAAGCAGGTCTTAGCCAGTTAATATCACCTAATAATTTTTGAAAATCATTTAAAGTCTGTAATATATCTCTTCTTAGGGACATTTTTTGAGGTCGAATAGTAGTTTTATTAACTACATATCCTAAATAATTTACCATACTGTCTTTCTGTATCTTTTCAGGAGCTATAATTAATCCATAAGTCTTAAAATATTCAGGTAATTGTTGTAAAATTATCTTTAATTTCTTAATATCAGGGCCAGAAAAAAGAATATCATCCCTATAATGAGAAAAATATACATTAGGCCATTTTTGTTAAATAGGTTTTAAAGCAGAATCAACATATAACTGACACATAGTAGGAGAATTCATCATACCCTGTGGCAAGACTTTCCACTGAAATCTTTGATGAGGTCCTTGATGATTGATTTGAGGTAAAGAAAAAGCAAATCTTTTTTTTCTTCTTCATGAACGGGTATAGTGAAAAAACAATCTTGTAAATCAATAACAATAATAGGCCAATCTTTAGGTAACATAACAGAAGGGATTCCAGTTTGGAGAGCTCCCATAGGATACATGGAAACATTTACTCCTCTTAAGTCTGTTAGAAGACGCCATTTACCTGACTTTTTCTTAATTACAAATATTGGCGAATTCCATGGGGAAGTAGAAAATTCAATATGATTCTTTTGTAATTGTTCCTTTACAAACTGATGTGTTGCTTCCAAGTTTTCTTTGGAAAGTGGCCATTGGTCTATCCATAAAGGATCATTATCCTTCCATAAAATCTTTAAGGGTTGTATCTGAAATATATGATTTTAAAAATGAATATGAGCACCCCATTGTTCCAAAACATCTCTACCTATAATGTTAATGGGAATGTCTAAAATATAAGGCTTCAAAACTGCAACCTGACCATCTTCAGAAATTAAAGAAACATGATTTAAAGCATGACCTATACTATTAACAGGAGTATGGCCGACACCTTTAATTTGACATGGAATCATTTGATACTGTAACTGAGAAGGCCAATCTTTAGTATTAATTATAGTAATATCAGATCCAGTATCCATTAATCCTGATATTATTTTTGAATTAATTCTGACTTTTATTGTTGGCTGAGTTTTAGTAATTTCTGTAGTCCAAAAAACATGTCTAGGATCTGTGCTCCCAAAGCCTCCTTTTCTCTTTTCCTCTGAATTTTCTATAGCTAAATAAGGTAAAAGCAAAGGCTGAGAAATACGATCACCAGCTTGAAAATACATATCAACCATGGATGACATCAAAATTTGAATTTCTCCTTCATAATCAGCATCAATAATTCCTAAATGGACGGTAATACCTTTTGCATTTAAAATTGATCTACCTGTAAGTAATGCAAATGTCCCTGCTGGTAGAGGGCCATATATGCCTGGAGGAATTCTCTTAAGAATGTCACCTCCTTTTAATGAAAAAGCCCTCAAGGCTGGTATGTCCATGGCGGTACTATGTTTTATGGCTGATTGGAGGGCAAAAATTGTTGGAAACCCGCGATTGTTTGTCCGGGGCCTCAGGTCAGGCCCTCAGGGTAGTTTGCCTGAAGTGAAAAAGAAGCTCCCACTGGAGGTATTTTAGTGTGACATTCTCAAGCCTAATGTTTACCCTTCTTACATTTTGGACAAATCCCAGGTCCATGAGATTGATTCCCTTTTTCCTGTTTATCCTTTTTACAATCTTGCTTAACATGACACAGTTTGCCACACCCAAAACATTTAACATTGGTTCCTACTTTTCCCTGTAGAGAATGCCATGTAGTAGCCATAGTTGCAGCAAATAATTGCATTTTTCTAGATTCAGAAGTAACATCTTTACAAGCCTTTAAGTAAGCATTAATATCGACAGAATCCTTGATAGGAAGCAAAACTTTGTTACAATCTTCATTAGCGTTCTCATAAGATAACAACCTTAAAAGCTGTTGGCGAGCCTCTTCTACCACAGTTCTTTCCAAAGTTGTTTAAGACGACATAAGAATTCAACATAAGGTTCATTAGGTTTCTGAATTGCTTTAGTCCAAGAGCCATAATGCTCCCCCACAGGTCTAAGTCTTTCCCATGCTTCAACTCCAGTTTCTCGAAGCTGTTCATGAATTTCATCAGGGGTGGAGATCCAGCTGCCTGTCGCTGCCAGCCATTTTTACTTTCATTTTTTGCCCATCTTTGACAACTACGTCATTACTCTCCTTCTTATTTTTAGACAAGTTAATTCCTCAGTATCCTCAACAACAGCCTCTTTTATGTCTGCATCAAGCTGTAAGTCCTTAATTGACAGAGCAACCTCTTTCTGCAAGTTACTGATAACTCTTTCCTCTTCCATAGCTTTAAACAGTAAATAGAATACACCAAATAGACCAGAAACAAATGGGAATTCTTTCTCCTTGCTGCGTGGCTTTTTCTACACTATGTCTTACTCTTCTCCAATTATCAATATCTATGGACCCTTCATCAGGAAACCAAGGATTCCACTCTCTAACAACTTTCATGCACATTTCCATATCGTCAGTAGATATACTTACCCCATACACAGCAAGGGAATGCTTCAAGATCTGCAAATAAGGAGTAGATTTATCTTGTCCCATTACCCTGTAATATATACTTAACTTACTCACCCTTCCTGACAAATCTTCAGGGTCCCTGTTCAGGTGCCAAGTGTCAACGTCTAGTGCATTGGGGTCCCTGGGTAAGGGTCTCACAGAAATCAGGACACAGGGGGTGCAGAGCAAAGGCAGCAAATGCAACTGCACCCTGTACTTTATTAAGCATCAGACTTATATACAATGTGCACATAAAGAATCTCAACAACCATTTCCTCATCTGTTGTATCCCTAGCAACTTACTTAGAAAATGCTTGGCATAATACAACACTCCCCTATGTTCTAGCTATTCAGAGTGTCTCAGGGCATGACGTCCTGGCTAGATGCTATCTCATTGTCCTCTATACTAACTTCCTCTTGTAAAGAAAGCTTAAGCAAGACAGGTTGAAAAATAACATGCCTTACAGCAGAAAGCCTCTTCCGTGTTCCCGTCACCTGTAACTTGTGACTTGAGATAAGGGGAAGAGAACATTTTCTCCTCCTAGCTCTAGCCTGCCAGAGCTGGCCTTCATCCCAGTCACAGTCATCAAATAGCCTTAAGAATCAGAAGGAACATTAACTGCTTACATAGGCATATCTCCATACTCCCAGAGTCCCTTACTTGCCTGTAATTCTCTCTGTAGTGTTGAGGCATTGTGGGCTTTTCCCCATCTACTTTGGTATGTCATTTGTTTTTGACTTTTCCAGCTCACCTTTGGGATGCCATGTAGGTAGATTTTTAAAATATTTTTATTTTATAATTAATTTAATTTTACATATCAGCCACAGATTTTCCTATCCTCCCTTCTCACATCCCCAGCCTCCCCCCCCCATTACTCCCCGTAAATACATGCTCCTCCAAGGCAACTCTCCCTTGGGGTATCAGCACACCTGGTAAATTTAGTTAAGGCAGGTCCAGTCCCCTCCTCCCTTCACCGAGGCTGAGTAAAGTGTCTCAGCCTAGGCCCTAGGTTCCAAAAAGGCAGACCATGCACCAAGGACAGGTCCAGATTACACACTCTGGGGGCCTCCTAAATAGTTCAAGCTAATCAGCTGTCTTATTTGTCCAGAGGGCCTGGCACAGTTCCATGGGGTCTCGTCAGCTATTGGTTCACAGTTCATGTGTTTCCACTAGTTTGGCTATTTGTCCCCGTGCTTTTTCCAATCATGATCTCAACATCACTTGCTCATATAAACTTTCCTCTGTCTCGCCGATTGGACTCCTGGAGCTCCACCTGGTACTTGAAGATGGATCTCTGCATCTGTTTCCATCAGTAACTGGATGAGAGTTCTACCATGATGTAAGGGTGTTTGGCTATCTGATCACCAGAGTAGGTCAGCTCAGGCATTCTCTCTACCATTGCCAGTAGTCTACAGTGGATGTATTTTTGTAGATTTCTGGGGACCTATCTAGCACCCTGCTTCTTCCTATTCCCATTGGGTCATCATTTCTCATGGTAGACAAAGCTTCTGGCATTGCTAGTGGTGATGGTTATTCTTGGTTGACAACTTGACTACATCTGGAATGAACTAGAATCCAGAAATGGTGGGAATACGTGAGAGACATTATTTTTGCTTATTTTTAAGTGACTGAATCCGTTTCTAGTCTGGAACTTTGAGATAGGAAAACAAATGATATTAGATCACCTCTTCAGGCTGAAGGACACACTCTTTTGATCAGAATCACATTGGAATCTTCTTCTCCGGCTTCAAGCATATATAAACACCAGCTGAGAGAACGATCATTTGGGACTAAATAATTATTGGATTTTTGGATTTTCTGTTTCATCCTGCCATAGTCAGATTAACTGGAAAGCAGCCTGTAAGTCATTACAGTAAATATCTAACACACACACACACACACACACACACACACACACACACACATTCATTCTATAAATTCTGTTACATTAGAGAACTTTGTCTCATACACCAGGAGAAACAATCTCACAACAAAATCCACAACTCTGCATTTTGATTACTTAGCCATTTTTGTAGTGTTCTCTGTTGAAAAGAGAATGTTCGTTGGTGAGGAATGAATACTAATTTACCTGTGGTTACAAAGAAAATGTTGAGATAAATGTTAGGGATTATGATGGTGGAGCAAAGTGGTGGTTGTTTCTTGTCTACCAAGATTCATATCTTCAACAGTACCAGTCCTGTTATCATGTCTAGAAAATTACCAATGTAACTGCACAGCCTACTTGATAGAAATGAGTAATCAACTGGATCTCCTGCTTATTGGCATTAAAGATGTTTATGATACTAAATTTGAATTGACATAGATGAATTCCTGTCCCAGCGGTGGTGACACATACATTAATATGAGCACACAGGAGGCAGAACCAGGCAGATCTTGTGACTTCAAGGCAAGACAGTTCTACAGAGGAAGATCCAGGACAGGCACCAAAAGTACACAGAGAAACCCTGTCTCAAAAATATATATACCAAAATAAAAGAAGAAATAGATGAATTTCCAGCTGAAGATAACATACCAAATTTCAACAACATGAAATAATGATGTACACAGAACATCAGAACCAATGAAACTGAAGCTGCTATAAAATGCCACCTTGTAAACAACAACCTGACCAGATTGACAGGGTTGTATCAGAACTTCTGAGAAAAACTAATCTTCAACTCCATGAAAGACCACAGAAGGATAAAATATTACCTTATTAAACAGAAAATGCATTGCAAGCAACTTTCCAAATTGAGGAAATGACAGACAATTGCCTGCCTGGACAGTGATCAAAGATCCTCTGTCATGTTGGATCATCCATCTTCAGTCAATAGGATAGAGCTTTTTAATCGCTTCTTCCTGTGTCCTGTAGAATATTTGGGAGTCTTCTCTGCAAAGCAGAGACCTGAAGAACCATTTCACCTAATTTTGGCAAATTCAGTAGTCATTTTCCTATGGGTCCTGTATGTCCAATTTTACAACATACTGTCAGCAGTGCAGGCAAGAACAGCCTCTTGCCCCAATGGCAATTTTTCCAAGAAGAAGATAAACTTATTCTAGAGAGCCTTTGATGCCCATCTTTCTCTTTGAAGTAAACTGGTGCTGCTAGGAGCAGACATGTCTCACTATCCAGAAAGTCTAAGGTTTTAAAGCATTTTGAAAGCCATATTCTGTAGGTCGTTGAAGTGTTTGAAGATTGTGTAGCTAACTAAATCATATCTATGTATACCTATAAAACTTAACTAACATGACTAAAGTTTGACTTTCATAGAAGACTAATCATAAACCTATATTTCTTAATTATCCATTACAATTTCAAATGAGCTGCACAAAACATACCTTAGACAAGAGTAGAAATATACATAAAGTATAACAAAATTAACTTAAATTTTGTATCAATAAACTAAAATCTATCTCAATGTAAAATATTTTAAACAAGTTGTGGCTCTTTAAAAGTAGATTCAAAGCCAGGCAGTGGTGGCACACATCTTTAATCCCAACACTGGGGAGTCAGAGGCAGGTGGATCTTTGTGAGTTCGAGGCCAGCCTGGTCTACAGAGTGAGATCCAGGAAAGGTGCAAAACTACACAGAGAAACCCTGTCTCAAAAAAACAAAAAAAAAAGAAAGAAAACAAGAGTAGTTTCATTCATCTACCCTTTCATCCTATTATATCAATATCCTACATTTCAATATCAGCTGGTTGTGAATTGAAGCTTATTCCAGGGTGTAGTGATATTATGTTCTCCAATATATCATGCACCCTAATAAATTCATCTGGAGTCAGAGAACAGAACAGGCACTAGACAGACATAGGGGCCAAAAAATGGTGGCACTCACACCTTTAATCCTAGCCTTCTGGAGGCATGGATCTCTGTGGGTTCAAAGCCACACTGGAAATACAAACGCATGGTGACTCATGCCTTTAATCCCGGGAAGTAATGACAGAAAGTAAAAATGTTTGTAAGTGGTGAAAACCAGAAACAAGTGGTTAAACTTTTAGGCTTTTAGCAACAGTTCAGCTGAAATCCATTTGGATGAGAACTGGAAGGTTTCCAGTCTCAGGAAACAGGATCAGCTGAGAAATGGACATGGTGAGGTGGCTGAGGTTTGTTCCACTTCTCGGATCTTCCAACATTGACCCCAGTTCCTGGCTCAAGTTTTTTTTGTTGTTTGTTTGTTTGGATTTTTTTTAAGATTAATTTATTCATTATGTATACAGTATTCTGCCTGCATGTGTCCCTGCAGGCCAGAAGAGGGCACCAGATCTCATTACAAGTGGTTGTGAGCCACCATGTGGTTGCTGGGAATTGAACTCAGTATATCCGGACCTCTGGAAGAGCAGTTGGTGCTCTTAAACACTGAGCCATCTCTCAAGCCCAGGTTAGTTTTTATTAATAAGATCCTCTAACATTTTGTGATACACCAGGGGATACCAAGAAACATGGTGGCCCTCCAGTTAATGTAGGGGCTAATGGAGGCCACGTGATCAATGGAGTTTTAGCTCATTCACAGTAGGTCCACTAGGTCCCCAGATTCATCCTGTGGTCACTTCCCTAAATACTTTGGCATGTCCATTGTTCCTGGGTTTTTTCCAGCCCACATTTGTGAGGTCATGTTGGTAAGATTTTATAAACATAGCTTCTGATGTTGCTAGGTTAGATGGTTAGTTATTCTTGGTTATCAAGTTTAACACATCTGAAATGAACTAGAATCCAGAAATGGAGGGCATACCTGAGAGACATTATTTTTCCTTATTTGGACATAAATGAACCTACTTTTAGTCTGGAATGTCAGACAGGAAGACAAATGCCATTAATTCACATCTTGAGGATGAAGGATCTACACATTTGAATAGGATATAGAGTGTAGGCGACACCTTCTGCTAGTAGACATGGAAAGAGGCATCATTTTGCTCACTGCCCATTTGTTGCCTCATTTTTTTGCTAGCACATCCATTGTTTCACTGGCATTGGAGCCTACTTCTTTGGGATTCCATTATGTACTGATTATATACTGAAAAAGAGCCAAGACATCCAGCCTTGTGGACTAAGCAATTGCTGATTTTTTTGGACTTTCTTTTATAGCCAGGCACTGATGGATTAGCTGGACAGCAGCTTGTAAGTCATGACGATGAATTCTCTCTCTCTCTCTCTCTCTCTCTCTCTCTCTCTCTATATATATATATATATATATATATATATATATATATATGTATATATTCATTCCATAAGTTCAGTTATACTAGAGAACACTGACTAATACACTGGTAGACATAATCTCACAAAACTCCCAGGTCCTCAGCCTCCATTAATCATCTTAGCCCCTCTTAAGGGGTATTTTACAGATGCATCCAGTGGACCTGGCTTCCACAACTCTGCATTTGATTCATTGTGGATTTTTGTAGTGATATCTGTTGAAAAGAGAAGTCTCCCTGATAAGGTATGAAAGCTAAGATTGCCTATGGGTACAAAGGAAATGTTAGTTATTTGTTAAGGATTATGATGGTTTACTAAAATGGTAATTGTTTGTTGTCCTCCAAGATTTATGACTTCACCTGAACCAGTAGTGTAGCCAGATTTTCATTAACTGTCATTGTTTTGCTTTTGTGAAGAGGGTCTTAAGTTTAATTAGAGAGGTGTGGGTTATTGTTGTATGACACTTTGTTTGTGTTCAAACAAATGAATCTTGCCTGGAGATGAGAGTGTAGAACTAGCAAATAGTTAACTATAGAGGCCTGGCAGTGGTGGCATACACCTTTAAACTTGGCCTTTGGGTGAAAGAAGCAGAAGATAAGAAAGTATTCCAAAGGCCTCACCTATTGGTATTAACACAAGATGAATCCAGTGTTAAAAAGAGAAACAGAGCTGGGTGTATTGGCTCACACTTTTAATCCAGCACTAGGGAGCTAGAGACAGGAATATAAGGCAGGTGGAGAAAGATTTTGTCCTATTCAGACTTAGACTATATAGAGACAGTTTCCCTCCACCATTTGGTCAGGATTTTATAG
>NW_023411320.1:0-3479 GCF_903995425.1 Onychomys torridus
CAAGCCTGCGAGCTTGAGCTTCGGGTCTTCAGTCCTAAGCTTGACTGATTGACCCGTGCGCACGTAAAAAAAAGAAATAAACTGTTTCTGTGTGACCCGATATCGGAGTGAAGCTTCTGGTTTCAGCGCCGACTCTAACATTGGAGGTCCCACCGAGATTGCCTTCACGTCTGGTGGTGAGTCGGCTTGGGAGGGTGAGCAGCTGTCCAGGCTGCCCGTGAGGACTCCTGGACGGTGGGGACAGACGTGTCCGGAACCCACAGGCTGCAACTCTGGAGGACGCTCTAGAGTGTGGGGATCCTGTAAGAAGGACCCCTTCGGACACCCTCCTGCCTAGGAGATTTTTTAGAAGGCCCGGGCCGCTAGATACTCTTTTGGTTTCGTTTTCTGTACCAATTTGCCGGCTTGTCCTGTCTCTGTGTGTTGTGATTTCGTTTGTGTCCTTCGGTGTCTTACTCTATCTGTTCGGTATGGGACAAACTGCCTCTACACCACTTTCTCTCACTCTCTCTCATTGGTCAGAAGTGACGGCTCGTGCATCGAACCTGGCAGTTCGAGTGAAAAAAGGAAAGTGGCAGACTTTCTGCTCATCTGAATGGCCCACCTTCGGTGTGGGGTGGCCCGCTGATGGCACTTTCGATCTGAACCTTATTAGGGCAGTTAAACAAAAAATCTTCATTCCAGGTTCACATGGGCATCCGGACCAACAAGCCTATATTTGGATTTGGGAAGATTTGGTACTGGACCCGCCTAAGTGGGTCCGGTCATTTCAGGTCGGCCCGTCTGCACCACCTACTGATCATACCTCTCTCCTTCTAACCAAAACCTCTGATTCGCCTAAATCTTCCCCTCCCTCATTGATCCCGACACCTGCACCCCTGCCAGAGTCTCAGGCTGATCTCATTTCTCTTGACCTAGACCCCCCACCACCTTACAGATCGCCGCCGCCGCCGCCGCCGCCGCCAGCGGGGGCAGGATCCGGACCGGTCACAGTCTCTCCTTCGGGCCCCGCACAGGGCACCCGCCAGAGAAGGGCACGCCCTCATGATGAGGCCCCACCGGCAGTCACACTGCCCCTACGCCCCGTTGGGGGAACTATTGATGATGGGGCTGGAGGAGACATGCCTGCCCTCCAATACTGGCCATTTTCTTCCTCAGATTTATATAACTGGAAGAACAATAACCCACCCTTTTCTGAAGACCCCTCCCGCCTAACTGGACTCCTAGAGTCCATCATGTTTTCCCACCAGCCTACGTGGGATGATTGCCAGCAGCTTCTGGGGGTCCTTTTCACCACAGAAGAAAGGGAACGCATCCTCCTGGAAGCTAGGAAGTTGGTCCCTGGACCGGACGGGCGGCCAACTCAGCTCCCCAATCTCATTGATGAGCACTTTCCCCTGCGGCGCCCAACGTGGAATCCGAACACTCCGGAAGGTAGGGAGCATCTGTCCCTCTATCGCCAGACTCTAATGGCAGGTCTCCGTGCAGCGGCCAGAAGGCCCACTAATTTGGCTAAGGTAGGCGAGGTTCTTCAAGGGTCTGAAGAGACCCCCTCTGCCTTTCTTGAGAGACTCATGGAAGCATATAGAAGGTATACACCCTTTGACCCACAGTCAGAGGAATTGAGGGGGGCAGTGAGCATGGCCTTTATAGGGCAGTCTGCCACAGATATACGGCGGAAGCTGCAAAGATTGGAGGGGTTACAAAGGATGAGCCTGAGGGACCTGGTTAAAGAGGCAGAAAAAGTCTATTATAAGCGGGAGACCGCGGAAGAAAAAGAGGCTCGGTTAGAAAAACAAAGAGAGGAAAAAGAAAAAGAGCAGCGGAAACGCCAAAACCGGGATCTAACACGGATTCTTGCAGCCGCGGTAAGAGACGGGCCGGGGCCGCGGGGGCGAGGAGGAGGAGGTCGGGGAGGCCGTCCTCCTTTGGGACCAAATCAATGCGCCTACTGCAAAGAGGAGGGTCATTGGATCAGAGAATGCCCGAAGAAGCAGAAAGGGCGGGGCCGGCAGGTCCTCGCCCTTGGGGACTGAGGGAGTCAGGGTTCGGACCCCCTCCCCGAACTCCGGGTAATGTTTGAAGTGGAGGGGACCCCAGTGGACTTTGAGGTGGACACGGGGGCAGTCTATTCAGCCATCAAGCATCCACTAGGCCCTCTGTCTACCCGAAAGTCACTGGTCCGAGGAGCAAATGGAAGCAGAGAGAGACCCTGGACCACCCAGAGAACAGTCAACTTGGGAAAAGGTACTGTGCAGCATTCTTTTCTGGTCTTACCTGACTGTCCGGCACCCCTATTAGGTAGAGACCTCCTGACAAAACTGGGAGCTCAGATCTCCTTTACCTCTCGGGGCCCGGAATTAAAATTTGCCCACCCGAAAGTAGGGGACCTCCATCTCCTCACGCTAGAACTTCCAGCTGCTGAGGAATACCGTCTGTATGGAGCAGTGGCAAAAGCCTCTGTAGCCACTGTTTCACCGTACAACGAGGAATGGATTCATAGGTTCCCTAATGCGTGGGCAGAGACGGGGGGCCTCGGACTGGCTAAGGAGCAACCCCGGTGGTGGTCACCCTCAAACCCACTGCGGTACCCGTGCGAGTAAGACAATACCCGCTTAGTCGAGAAGCCCGAGAAGGCATAAAACCCCACATCAAGAGGTTTCTGGAACTGGGCATACTGAAACCATGTCAATCAGAGTGGAATACTCCGCTCTTGCCGGTAAGAAAGCCAGGAACAGATGACTACAGACCAGTCCAGGACCTGAGAGAAGTAAACTCCCGGGTAATTGACATTCACCCTACCGTGCCCAATCCTCATAATTTCTTGAGTACCTTACCGCCAGGGCGCAACTGGTATACTGTTCTGGATTTAAAGGATGCTTTTTTTTGCCTCCCCCTCCACCCTGATTCTCAAAAGCTCTTTGCCTTTGAATGGTCAGACCCTGAGGGAGGGGGGACAGGGCAACTGACATGGACCAGACTTCCGCAAGGATTTAAGAACTCTCCAACTATCTTTGATGAGGCTCTACACCGAGACCTTCGGGAGTATCGAGAGACCACCCCTGATGTCACCCTCCTCCAGTATGTAGATGATCTACTCCTGGCAGCTGAGACTCGGGACGCTTGCAAACAAGGGACTGAGAAACTTCTGGATACCCTGGCCAGCCTGGGGTACAGGGCGTCCGCCAAGAAGGCGCAGATCTGCCAAAACAAAGTCATCTTCCTCGGCTACTCCTTGGAGGGAGGCAGGAGGTGGCTCACCGATGCTCGTAAGCGAACCGTAGCCAGCATACCTGCTCCAACGGACCGCCGGCGGTTACGTGAATTCCTGGGTGCAGCTGGGTTCTGTCGGCTCTGGATTCCAGGGTTTGCGGCAATCACAGAGCCTTTTCTTCCCTTGTTAAAAGAAAAGACCCCCTTTGTCTGGCAGGAAAAACACCAGGCTGCATTTGAAAAGTTAAAAGAAGCACTCTATCTGC
>NW_023411321.1:0-2355 GCF_903995425.1 Onychomys torridus
ATCCATGGATTTATATTAACAAAATGTTCAGCTGAACTGTTTTCTTATTCTAATAGATCCCCACAAGACCTAGGGCCAGATACATAAACCAAAAGGGTAATTCAGCAAGATTCAAATATGAGATGATTAGAATGAGTTTGGCAGGTGTTCTTAGTTCCCTGTTTTTGGAAGACTTTGAGGAAAAAAATAGTTTATATCACAAAGCATATCTAGTTTCTTCTCTTAACATACCAACACTATAGAAAGTATTTCAGAATACTCCAATGACTATAAACTACTCAATAATATTGTAACTTAATTAGTTCTACTATTTCAGAGTTGTAGGTTTAGATTTTAATATTACATGCAAATTTTAAGTTAACATCCTTTTAGAATGTTTTTTTTACAGAAGCACTGTGTATAGTCTTCTATTCAATGTATTCATATTTCAAGACAGTTTAAATTTGTTGCTATATTTATATTACTTCTTTTTACTCAAAATATTTGCTGTTTTATAGCATTTATTTTGAAGTCACTGAATTTCTCTCATGATGCTGTTTTATTTGTGACTACATGAAGTACTCCTTTCAGGAACTATCTGAATTTCTAAGAGTCTTAAGTTTAGGTCAAGTGGCATCATTTCAGCTATACACCAACTCTCAAGCACTGCTTGAAATCAAGTATTATCTATATTTGCTAACAAAGCTAAATTTATGTCTGTATAGGCATACTTTTCATACTTTATTGATATGTAAATCATTTGGTGATAGTTACATTTTTGTCTTGAGTGTAACATCTATTTATCGTTAAACATAACTAGTTTAAAATTATTTCCCCAAAAAAGACAGGTAGACTTTCTAACTTTCCTTATGCTGATGTTTTTGTATTGGCACTATTCACAAAGGCCACATTTCTCTGGTGAATATTACCATTCAAAAGAAAACCTTAGGAGTCATGACTGTGACCTCTCTCTTCTCCATGTTGGCAGATATCAGGTAAATTACTTCCAGAACATTCTGTTGGCAAGCCAACAGAAATGATTTAAATTCAAATGAAGTCATAAAGTAATTTATAGCATAACAAATTACTATCTGGTCACCTCAAGTGAATCACAGTGTGTCCAATGTTTTAGTTGAATTCACAGGCTATGCAGGCTCTGGAGGTCCTGATGGGCCATCAGGAAATTTTGCCAAAAAAGAAAACAGGGGAAAATGGCATCATAAGAGCAGACTGGAATATTCATGTTCTTGGTAAAACTCTGAAGCTGTAATTAAACACAGAGTCTTTGAGAATAATTGACCAGATTTATCTGTTAGTTCATCATGGCTGATACCATTTGGAGAGAAAAAGAGCACTGGATCAGAACCAGGTTTGTCTTGCTGTTTTTAAAATAAAATAAAATTTATTTTGTATGTGTGTGTATAGGTACATGCTCCCATTCATATGTGTCTCCACCTTACTTTTTTGTTGTTGTTGGTTTTTTGAGACAGGGTTTCTCTGTGTAGTTTTGGTGCCTGTCCTGGGTCTCACTCTGTAGACTAGGCTGGCCTCAAACTCACAGAGATCCACCTGGCTCTGACTCCCAAGTGCTGGAATTAAAGGAGTGTGCCACCACTGCCTGGCTCCACCTTACTTTTAGAGAGCATTTTTAGAAACTGTAATCTTTCAGTCTTCAGAGAGCTACCAAAGCATGACTGAATGACTGACTTCCTAGACAGGGGTCTGTTTTATAAGTATGTACCTGGGTAGGAAAGGACTTATTTCACTTATACTTATGCAACACAGCTCATCATTACAGGAGTCAGGGCAGGAACCTGGAGACAGGAGTATGCAGAGGCCATAGAGGGGTTCTGCTCACGGGCTTGCTCTTCATGGCTTGCTCAGCCTGCTTTCTTATAGTACCCACGACCCGTAGCCCAAGGTGGCACCACCCACAGTGAGCAGGGACCTCCCACATCAATCACAGGCTACAGAGTGGAGTCCAGGAATGCTAAAATCCTATGAGCTATATTCTTTTTTCTGGGGATCAGAGTTCTTTTTCTACTTGGATATTGCTTAAAATTGATAATAAAGTTGATCACGGAAATGGATTCAGTACAAGTTTTCAGAAATCATTTATATGTTAAAGCAGATCAAACTAACTGCACAAGGATAAGACAGATTTTCTGTGGTTTCATTTTGTAATTGGAAAAACAGAGCTGAAGAATAAGGCACTTGGGTCACTGACCTCAGACTTACAAAGTTTATTGGTAATGGAATTCAATCTGTATAAATGGCTACCAAATAGGATAGACCATCGGCAGGCAGGTGAAAATGAGCCTCCTGAGAAAGGAACCTTGAGACTCACAACCAGTCTTAATGGAACAGAGAACAAGA
>NW_023411322.1:0-22862 GCF_903995425.1 Onychomys torridus
GAAGTGTCACCTGCTGTCCTTCTCTGAGAAGCTGGATTGAGATGGCCATCAAGCCCCAAGGACATACCTGTGGGATGATGCCCATCTTGATGTAATGGTGAGCTGATCCCTGGAAGTCAGCCTTGCTTCAAGTGCCTTCTGAGAAAAGGGAGAACTATTCAACAGCCATGTGAGCTTAGACACAAGAGATTCAGCCGGGCAGTGGACTTTGACCCCAAGTAGTGTGAGTAGGGGAGTCTGCTACGGGAAATGCTGGGGCCCTCTGAGAGGAAGCAATGCATGGTGTTTCCAGGGTGCATCACAGCAGCTTGAGACATAAGAAACCCATGTAGATAGACATGCAGGTGCCAGACTTGGTGAACGCAACTGCACTATATGCGTCAACAGACCCCAGGATGAGGGCTGTGTGGAGATGGAGGAAGAGGAGAGATAAATGTTCTGCTGGAGAGAGTAAGTGGGGAGAGCAGTGTCATGGGAGAGATGATGCCATCATCTGTGATGGCGGGTCTTTCTTCCGGAAGTGCACAGAGAACTCGAAACCAAGGTGTCAGGGATGGAGAGGGACTTGGGATGTGGAGCTAGGTTGTTCCTTTCCTTGGGTCAGCCAGGAGGGTGGGACTAGAGTGGGTGGTGCTGTAGAGCGGTGCCTATTGTGTCGGCTGGGCTTTATTCAGGAAGGTGAGACTTTCACTTTCAGTTGCCCGGTATAACCAGCAGTCAGCTGCTTCTTATTGGGACGCTGATGTGCAACCAGTGAGCTGATGTGCAAGACAAGATTCCAGCACAACCACAGGAAGATTTTTTTGGTAAGTTGGGGACCTCTTAAGCTCCCCTACCTGCTTATCCTCCCAGCCACCCTTGAAGAGAAAGACGATCAAGGTCAGACATCAGCCCAGGACACAGACTAGACTTGCAGCCATGCCGGCTCTGGTTGTTGCTTTCTCCCTCTCTGCCGTAACACCAGACAAGGTAGAACCCCTTAGATGAGATCACCAAGGTCCTCGGGATTCTGCTGAAGTGCCAGTCTGCCTGAGACCTAGCCAGCAGGCTCCCAGAGGAAAGTGGTTGTTGTGGGTCCCTGCTCTTTTGGAGATGGAGGAAATGAAGAGTGTAGAGGAAGACAGGCTTGCTGGTTCTTGTGTCCTGTGTATCCAGAGGTCTGCCAGGGCAGTGATGCTACCAAGACCAGATGGGACAAATATTGACTGGTGAGATGCAAGGTACCCAAGAGTGGTGACACACACAACATGTTTCTGAGCATGCACCTGTGCTAGGCCCTGGGGAATCTGAGTCTTGTTGAGGATTCTGTGGGGCAGGATGAGCAGGTGGGTGGCATGCCTGCTTCCCCTGGGACTCCCCAGGCTCTTCCCAGCCTGTTGAGGGGTGGAGTAGGAAGACAGGCTGTCCTGTGTGTTGGGGGGTGGGAGTAAGGTGCCATGTGGGGCATGGAAGGACAAAGTTGCACAACCACATATTCAGCGTTATGAGCCAGGTCATCACAAAGTCAAGGGCCAGACCACAGGTGGGGATGGAAGAGATTATGTCTGTGCCTGTAAAAGCACAGAAAGTCCTAGAAACTTTAAGATTATTATTGTTGTTGTTTTAATCTGACTGGGCTTGAATTGGACACTTGGGAGCTAATTGAAGAGTCTCGGGTTGATGCTGTCCTGAGCTTTCCTTGTCTTCTTGCTCTAAGAAGACTTCCCACAGCCACTGGGAATGGAGACTTGCAGAGAGCCTCCACTTTGCCCCACTGCAGAGCTTGTACGCAGGAAAGGAAAGGGAGAAGCCCAGCCTGGGCTTCCAGCTGGCCTTCGGAAGGAAAGGGCTGGGGTCACCTACACATCCTGCTGGCTCACATCCACAGGATGCCAGTGATGAGAGGCTCTGTGTGTGGGAGGTTAGCAGGAGGGCTTAAGGGAAGGTTGAAGGAAATCTGGCCTTTCCTTTCAATGTAAAGCAGTACTCGGGAAAGAATAGCACTCATCCTTTCTCTCCAAGGCAAGGTGCCTCGGTACATTTGAGACTAGAGAAGCTTACTGTGCAGATAGGACTTACAGAGATAGATGTTTATGTAGTGCACAGTAAGAGGTTGGGGAGGTCAGAGGATGACCCAGGCACCAGCTTTGGTTTCTGGCCAGACCTTCTTGATGCACCGTAATAAGGTGTCATCACACAGAGTACCAGTGCAAGTGTGCAGATTCAGGGTTCCGTCCTCTCTTCACAGAGTCACGAGCCCTAGCATGACAATCCAGACCCATGCACCATAGTCCTTCAGTTAATCTTGACTATCACCATTGCTACACACAGTTCCCACCCCAGGTGCCAGAACATTTCTCTTCGTCTTTGTGGAACACAGAAGTCCCTTCCCATGGCTGTCTCCAGGTGATCACCTGTTCCATGGACCTGGCAGGACAGGAGTTCTCTGCTCTGGCTAGTGTGAGGGAAGATTGAGGGGAGGCCTGGGACTGATCCTTACTCAGGAGAGCCAGGGCCTGTCACTCTTTGTCCTTAGTTGCTTTGCTATCCAGACAGAACCATGAGACACCAGCCTCCACTGAAGCTGTCTCCACTCCATCTCACATTTTACTGTCCTCTTCCTTTTAGCCCGGACTCACAGATAGCTGTGAGAAGGACCTGAGAAGGACCCCACGCCTGGCACCAGAGACCCTCCAATCCTCATGGCCTCTGGAGGTATGGACTTCTCTTCTCTGGTTGTTTCCAGAGTGTGGTCTAGAACCTTGGATCTCCACACTGAGAGCTTGTTGAGTTCAGGATAGAAAAACAGTCCCCAAAATGGAGTAACAGGAATCCCCTCTACCTGTGTATAAGGAGTCCTCTTTTGGCTCTGTCTTGTGGACATGCTCAGGGATCCCTTCCTCCCTCCAGCCTGAAAAAGTGGAGCACAGCATGTCATGTGGCCTAGTGACAACTCCCAAAGTCTGAGGACACTCCAAACTCCCCACCACACAGGAAAACTATTGTCTGTGACCTTGATCACCTGAGGTTTCACATGCTTGGCTGCTCCTGTGAATAAGCCCTTCATCTCCTATAACATCTCACTACAGTGAGTATATGAGCAAGTGTTCCTGTTGCTATAATCAAACACTGTGACCAAAGCAACCTCGGAGGAAGGGCTTTCTTTCACTTGCATTTGTACTCCATAGTTCATCAACAAAGGCCTTCATGTCAGAAACTCAAGGAGGTAAGGAGCCACAGCAGGAGCTGATTCAGAGGCCATAGAGAAACAGTGCTCACTGGCAGTTTTTAGTTGTAAATATGTATAATATCCAAATGACAGAGTCAACACCAGTCTGTCTTGAAGTCTCCTCTGCCAATAAAATTAATCCAAAACTTCAATTTGGCCTCAGGTGGATTCATAGAACAATGGCAGAAAGCAGACAGATTCTTTGTCAAAATACCATAAAATGGTTTCTAGCCTGGTTGCTAAAATCATTCCCCTCTGAAACATCTTGAGCTGGACCTCCATGGACCCCATGCTCTCAGCACGGTTGTCTTCCAAGCTCCTACTAGGAAGACCCCTTACCCCCCCCCACTTATTCTGTTCAACCACTTTCCCAGTCCTGAGCCCCAAAGTCTTCCACATGCACCAAGAAACATCATGGTCAGGCCTGTCACAGAAATAGTCCACTCCCTAGTGACAACTGCTGTTTTAGTTACTTTTCCATTGCTGTGCTAAGATACCAAGATGAAAGCAACTTGTAGGAGAAAGTGTTTAATGGGGGCTTACAGTTTCAGAGGATGAGCTCATGACCATCATGGCAGCGGGCAGGAACAGACTGGAACAATAGCTGAGAGCTTCCATCTGATCCATAGGCAGGAGGCAGAGAGGAGGAGGAGGAGACAGAGGGAGAGAGGAGGGGAACACTAACTGGGAATGGTGTGGGCTTTTGACAACTAAAAGTCCATCCCCAGTGACATGCCTTCTCCAACAAGGCCACAGTTCCCAGAAAGATCCACCAAGAGGGGGCCAGGCATTCCAATATATCAGCCTATGGCGACCATCTCATTCAAACTGCCACAACTAGCCTTTCTTTTCCTACAAGTAAATAGTTCTGCATTGTGAATTCTGTTTTCTTTGACACGCTGCCTTTATCCAACAAACTAATGTCACCACACTGTGAGGAGGAGATGAAAGTCCCATTCAGGGGCTCTGGTGCCAGTGTTAACATCTAAGAGCCTTAAGGCAGATGGAAGTCACTTTGCAAAGCTGTCACTTTCTGCGGCTTCAACTGTTCAGAGCAGAAGACATTTCCTTTCATTGCACAGCGCCATGACACCTCCCTGGAGTATGAGTCTTCTCAGCTGCCATACCCTGATCCCTCAGGCTGAGGGCTTCAACCAAGGACCTCTATTTTCTCAGTTCTGAAAGCTAAAGTTCACAGTGAAGGAATCAGGTTGGTTGGTGAGAGCACTCTTCCTGGTCTGTAGCAGCAGCCTGCTAACTGAGAGTCTGCACACAGCCTCTCCTGTGTGCATGGAGACAGAGAGGCGGGAAGGGACCAGGTGGAGGAAGGACACACAGACACAGAGATCAGTGATGATAGGTAAGTAGATAGATCAGCGGTTCTCAATCTGTGGGCTTCAACCACTTTGGAGGTTGAACAACACTTTCACCAGGGTCAACTAAGACCATCAGGAAACACAGATATTTACATTATGAACCATAACAGTAGCAAAAGTACAGTTAGGAAGTAGCAATGAAAATAATTTTATGGTTGAGGGTCACTTCAACATGAGGGACTATATTAAGGGTCACAGCATTAGGAAGGTTGAGAATCACTGAGATAGATAGATAGATAGATAGATAGATAGATAGATAGACAGATAGATAGATACAGAGAGGTAGATAGATAGATAGATAGAGACAGATAAACAGATATGACATTATATATATGGTGCCTATTCTTTTTTGTTATCAGCACCATGCTTTCATAGATTGGGATGTATATTTGTGACATCACCTACTCTGTTGTTACCTCACTTTCCTAGAGGCTCATCTCTAAAACTGGTTGCTGCCATACCGCCTTTTATACATGAAACGAAGATCACAACTCATTCCCTAGCACTGCTGACTCCATCAGGTACCCAGTGGCAGATGCTAAATACCTTGTCTGCTAAATGCCACACACACTTTGCAATTTAAACTCGGCCATGCTGTCCTCTGATCTCATTCTGTTTCTTCCCAAGTATTGAGGAGGAGACACTTCATCCAGGAAGCCACTGAGTATCTGCAGGACTCAGCAAGCAGAAGAGACCTGCAGCTCCTGTTGGCCAAAGATGACGCCTGGAAGGTGTTGGTGGCAGAGGCTGGATTGTCCAGGTCATCTCCCCTAGACCCCAGAATGCCCCCAGTTTTGCTCTGACCCCACAAACCTGTGCTCATCTACAGAATTCCCATTGGGCAAATATTTGGAAGTGAGGGTGCAGGCCTTGGATGAAGGCTTCTTTGTCATGGCCATGTCGCTAAAGTGTGTCTTCACATGACTTCACACACTGACACCTATGGACTAAGAACCGTGGAGTGTCTGTGATCATCAGTGTTCCTTGTGGAGTGCAGAGTCCTGCATTTGTAAAATACCTTCCCATTGTATCTATAACACAAGTCTGTGATGTGAAGGCGATAGGTCATCCTACAGTGAAACAAGCCTTCTTTCTGATGCGCTGACCTCTTCTGTTACAGGGATGAGGAAGCTGCACTGTGTAAGCTGCTCCTAGGGCTCCCAGCCCTGGGGGACAAAGAGCAGCTTCAACAAGAGCCGCAAGACAGGAAGAGGTTTCTGGAAGCTTTTCCTGAGTTGAAAAGGAAGCTGGAGGGAAACATCAGGAAGCTCCGAGCTCTGGCTGACCACCTTGACCAGGTGCACAGAGCCTGTACCATCTCCAACCTGGTGACCAACTCCACCAGCACTGCCTCTGGAGTCCTGGGCATCCTGGGTATAGCTCTGGCTCCTGTGACAGCAGGCGGCAGTCTGCTGCTCTCAGCCACTGGGCTGGGGCTGGGGGCAGTGGCTACTGTGACTGGTGCCGCCACTGTAGTTGTGGAGGAATCAAGCAAGTGGGCAGATGAGGCTGAAGCCAGGCGCCTGATGTCAGACACCATGGACGTTATGAAGACGCTTCTTGTCCTGGGAGAGATTGCATTCAAACTTTCTAAAAGCTCCTATGGTGTCTGCAAAAATTTGAAAACTTTAGGACAAAGCATTCATGCCATTAGGGCAGCCAGAGCCAACCCTAACTTAGTGGCAAATGCCAAGCTCCTTATGATGACTAGAAGAATCCCTGCCCAACGAGCTAACCAGATGCAGAATGTCTTTGAGGGCACTGCTCTGGCAATGACTAAAAAAGGCAGAATCAGAGGTGCCGCTGTTGCGGGTGCCTTCCTTGCACTGGATGTGCATTGCCTTGTAAGGGACTCAATGCATTTATATGAGGGAGCAAAATCAGAGTCGGCTGAAGATCTGCGGGCCCTGGCTCAGGAGCTGGAGGAGAAGTTGAGAGAGATTGACCAGATCCACAAGACCCTCTAGGTGCCTGTGACAGCCTCCCCCAGCTACATGGAGGTCAATGGAGATGATCTGGACAGATTTGAGGCACTAAGACATCTTGTTAGAAGAGGATTGAGGTAGTTAGTTTTAACTGTCATCTTGACACCATCTAGAATCATGTCAGAAGAGAGTTTCAGTGAGGGATTATCTAGCTTGAGCTGTCCTGTGGACATGTCTGGGAAAGATTTTTCTGCATGATTCTAAATGAGGTGGGTAAATTCCTCCACCATGGGGGGGGGGCACTATTCACTGAGTATGGGTTCTGAACTGTCTAAGGGAAAGCAGGCTGAGCACCAATAAGCATGCGTAAATTCATTTCTCATTACTCTGGACCGTGGATGCACTGAGGTATCTGCTTTGAGTTCCTGCCTTGACTTCCTCACAGTGATGGACTACAGACAGCCTGGGACTGTAAGCCGAATGAAAGCTTTCTCTTCTCCCTGGCTTCTGTCAGGTATTTATCACAGCACCAGAAGTGAAGGTTGGAAAGCAGAGAGTGTGGGATTGAGTCCACAGAACCAAGTGTTGAGCAGTGTGTAGTTCTGTGTCTCACTGTATAGTTAATATGGACGGACTGAGTGTCAAAGAAAGATGTGACAGCAGCCTGAACCGAGGGACCAGAGAGGACTAGAGAATATGGGGATGGGTCTAAAACCACACGGTGGTTTGTGGGTATGAACAGAGAGGGCTGTGCTGGTGATGAGAAGCCAAGGAAACAGAAGGGCTGGAGAAGGAGGCTCCACAGCCTACCTCCCCACAGGACGATGTGCTGTGAGCCACAGTCCTTTCTGTCCAGCATCAGCTGTACCAGCTCCCCCTTTGTCCATCAGGCAGCTCCCATATGATGATGGAGATGCTGAGGATGATGCAGAGCATGGTGGTGGTGACTGCACAGTGAGTAGAGCTCTTGACAAGCAGCCAGCCTGTAAAGGGGACAAGGTGACAGGATGGACCAATGAAATTAAAACTATTCTCCGTGTGTCAGGATGGGTCAGTAGTTGACTTGGGAAGAGAGAGGAACCCATATTTAAGTAAGAGGTCAAACAAGTTGTGGCATGGATATATCAGCTAGTTTGGAATCATGAGACTCAGCCTGTGATCCTTGGTAACTCTCAACTGAGGAGGGGGAGGTGGGAGAGAGAGATTTCAAATCCACTGACTCTGCTTACTTGTTGTCTATAAATTTGGTTAAATAAATATTGCTGACCTTTGGGGAAAACTGTAATAAGAAACAACCAACAGCACAAGAGATGGTGACATGTGACCAAATGGATGACAGTGTCAGCATGACCCTGTTGTAATCTTTGTTTTTATCTTTAAAGAGTAAATTTATTTGGAGAAAGCCAAAAATCTCTCAACCCCAAGGATGGGATTTTCCAACTCAAGGCATCTCCTAAATAATGTCTACAGATTGTGAGTCATTTTCACAGAAGACACCTTTGTACAAGTTTCACATATGTTCAGGAGCTTCAATCAACCCTTGTTTTATTTTAACAGAGGAGCAAAGTGGGAGAGAGGGATAGAACCACTTTCTCTTGGATGCAATTATCTGAAGAAAAATAGACAAAGAGGGCAAACTGCCTTTCATTGTCCATGACCGCATTCAACCACGGGTATCTCTCTAAAAGCCCACTCTCTAGCTACTGGCCATCAAGTCCACTGGATAAGTGGTTTGCTATGCCCACTGCAGCAGCACACTAAACCATCGCTCCTGCACAGCAGGCTTAGGGCTCACACAGGAGACCAGGGAATCATTTTCCTGCAGGTACCCTGACTTCCTGCAACAGGAACACCTGCCATCTTTGGAGCTGGTGCCTACAGCAGTGCACATCAAAGCACACAGGTCAAGCTACAGTGTTGCCAGGGAAACCAAGTCCTTCAACTGCTCTTCCCATTATTCTCTACTTTTGAAGAAAGTCAAGAAACCAACTCTCCTAAGCAGAAAACCACACACCATCTAGGTCACATGATAGAGCAGAGCACTGGTGTGTGATTCCAGTAAAGGAAACTTACAGTGTTGTGGGATAGCCACCAGAGAGGACTACTCAGACCTGGGTTTATGCCAATAAGAAGTCTTTAGGGTCATCCAGTGACTACACTGGGTGTTCAGTATCCCAGTGTAGCCCTGAGACTTTCTCAGGGTGAGCTTTTAAGCACAAAAACCATATCCTGGGTTGACATACTTCAGTTAGAACAGTTAACCAGGAGCAAAACCACAGAAGTAAATAAAGAGAATTTAGTGCATTTAGAGACTTTCTGAGAACTAGAGACTTTGTTGGATTAAGTCTTTGTTTCCATTTTGTCAGGGGGTGCTGTCTACATGCTGAATTTCATGACCTGAATGGTGGGGCTTCCATCATGGAGTCAGTTGTGCTAAGGTCTGGAGTCCTTTTACAATGGACACCTGAAAACACCCAAGCCAAGGCTGAAGGACTGCAGCTCAAATCCCCCTATTTACACACCCCTGTTCACCACCCCAGTCCATCAGCTGAGATGCTCTGAACTCCAGAGGGGAGGGCAGTAGGAAAAGGTGGAGCAGGAATCAATGATGTCGGGGATGGCTCCCTTGAGAAAAGCAGTGATTCCTCAGGCCATGGCTTCTGGTGTATGAGATGAAATGCCTTAGAGTTCCCCCACTTACATGCCCGCTCCCCTTTCCTCTTCTCCCCTCCTCCTCTGGACCTGTGGTGCAGTTCTGGCTCACCCAGCTGAGGCTGCAGTTGTTCTTGCCCTCTCTGTTGCTGCTCTTCCGTTTCCTTCTCCAGCAGCTGTGTCAACTGTCTTTGCTCCTCCACAGAATCCACTCAGCCGGACCGGGAAGTGCTCAACGAGGAGCCTTCTTCCTCAGGAGTACTCTGAGGCTTTTGACTCGGGTTGGGTCATGTGGGGAGTCCTCTATCATCACATAGATAATTATTCTGAGAGAGAGATCACCTCTGGGGCTCCATACCCTGTCATCCCGTCTCTCTTCCTGGTCTCATGGTGGCCCCTGACTACTCTGTAGTTATCACCCTACAGATTCCACTACCAAATGTTCTTCTTCTGCCTGTCAAGGAGTCGCAGCCTCAGTCATGGACTCTGCAGCCTCTGGAATCTGTCAATCTCAGCCCCATTGTCATGCATACTCTGGCTAATGCCCATCCTAGTACCCTGATGCCAATGCTAGTATCCCAATGCCCATTCTAGTATCCCAATGCCCATTCTAGTATCCAATGCCCATTCTAGTACCCAATGCCCATTCTCGTACCCAATGCCCATCCTAGTACCCAATGCCCATTCTAGTACCCAATGCCCATCCTAGTACCCAATGCCCATTCTAGTATCCCAATGCCCATTCTCGTACCCAATGCCCATCCTAGTACTGAATGCCCATTCTCGTACCCAATGCCCATCCTAGTACTGAATGCCCATCCTAGTACCCAATGCCCATCCTAGTACCCAATGCCCATCCTAGTACCCAATGCCCATCCTAGTACCCATGCCCATTCTAGTACCCCAATGCCCATCCTAGTGCCCAATGCCATCCTAGTTACCAATGCCCATCCTAGTACCCAATGCCCATTCTAGTACCCAATGCCCATCCTAGTGCCAATGCCCATCCTAGTACCCAATGCCCATCTAGTACCCAATGCCCATCCTAGTACCCAATGCCCATCCTAGTACCCAATGCCATCCTAGTGCCCAATGCCCATCCTAGTACCCAATGCCCATCCTAGTACCCAATGCCATCTAGTGCCCATGCCCATCCTAGTACCCAATGCCCGTCCTAGTGCCCTGATGCTGATCCTAGTACGCAGTTCGCATCCCAGTACCAATGCCATCCTTAGTGCTGGTCTTACTCTTAATCATCATGATACTTGTCTCCAACGTGAGCATTGCCTCTCCTAGATGGATGACAATCAAAGTTGTCTGTGCTGGTCTGGGTTCCCCAGTCTGTGTCTGTTTTGTCATAATCTTGATTTCTACCTTGATTGAAAGAACCGTCATCCTGTCTTTATACTATGCTTGATCAGCAAACCTCCCCCCGCCCTACCCCAACCCCTAGGCCTCCTGTTACCTAGAGACTCCTCTCTGAGATTGAGGACACTGAGCAGGAAATCCAGGTCCTCCAAGTCAGCACATCCAAAGCCTTTCAACCCTTCTGGATTGCTGGGTTCATGAGGTAAGTGTGCTGCACGGATGTTTAGTCCTCTGTAGAATTCCTGAGGAGGTTGTCTGTCCCATCATCATAGGGCAGATTCCTTGGGGAAACAGTAGAGCGTAACAGATTGGAAGACTACTCCAGCAGACATTGGGTTCCCTAGCAGTGCATGGAGCAGTGAACAGGGTGGAACGGCCAATCAGAGGGGCCTGATGCACATCCTTGTCATTACTAACTAGTGTATGGGCACATCCTGCCAGAGCATCTGTTTCATTAGTCCAGTTGACTGGTTTGGGGTCAAAGGTGCTTCCTTCACCAGCTCACCTCCCCTCATCCTCAGCCAGAACGTCTGTTAGGGACATGGCCTTACTCCTTTTCTTCTTCTTCTTCTTCTTCTTCTTCTTCTTCTTCTTCTTCTTCTTCTTCTTCTTCTTCTTCTTCTTCTCCCTCCTCCTCCTCCTCCTCCTCCTCCTCCTCCTCCTCCTTCTCCTCCTCCTTCTTCTTCTTCTTCTCCTTCTTCTCCTTCTTCTCCTCCTCCTCCTCCTTCTTCTTCTCCTTCTTCTCCTCCTCCTTCTCCTCCTCCTCCTCCTCCTCCTCCTCCTCCTCCTCCTCCTCCTCCTCCTCCTTCTTCTTTGACTTTTGTGGTGAGGCTGCCATATTGTGGGAGGAGGAGAGAATGCAAAGTTTCACCTGTATTTTTTCAATAGGGAGCCATGGACCATATCAGGGACAAGGGCAACCGGGAAGCCTGATGGCCCTGCCACTCAGTCCAGAGGGAGGAAAAAGGTGACATTTATCAGAGTTGGAATGTGCCTGCTCTTGTCTCAGCTGACAGCAGGGATGCCAGACATTTCTAATGTTCACAGCACTGGGGTACAGTTTTAAAGGCCCAGAAGCCACTGAAATTGCAGGAACTATACAGGGGAAGCAGGTCAGGGTTATTCCTGACATTCCTGATGGTTGTGACTCAAGATGGCTTCAGTCAAGCCAAGGAGGATCCCTGGACACACTTAGCCTCTGATGTATCAGCCAGCTGGCTCCCCTCGACTCCCTGACTTCTCTTTATCCTGACCTTTTCTCTCAAGGTGTCAGAGAGCAAGTCCTCTGCTGTGTTTCTATGTTGACTTCTCACTCCACAGAGAACCATTTCCTCCAGACTCTGCTACCTGTGGTATAGCTAGAGTACCCAGGGACACTCATTTGTCAGGCTGGGCGGAGCTCAGACCTATTCCTTCCCATGGATTGACTGAGCTCGAGGATCTGTGGCACTTTACCACCCCATTAGACAAGGCAAAGGGTTTCAGAAACAAGGGTTGACATCATTAACAGTTGCTCATGGAGGACCCAGCCAGACCACCCACACTATGTCTACTATCCTCAAGGCCAGGTGGGAATGGGCAATGATCTTACAGTATTTAAAATGTCATGACTCATCTTAGGCTTCAGGGGAAACGCAGGGATGAAAATCACATTCTCAGAACCCTTGACAGTTTGAGTATTTTCTCTCCCTTTGGAGAGTAAGACCTGATTTATAACAAAGAAGAAACAGGAGTCACACCTGGATATAACCCCAGCAGTAACACTTCTTTAGCATAACTTTCTCATTTGCCAAACCAGAACTGTCTCTGAAGCATCTATAATGTTCTTTTTCTAGTTTTTTTCACTTTTTATTTACTCTTTGTATCTTTCACCTCATGCATCTCGATCCCCTTCATCTCCCCGTCCCTTGTATTCAACCTCTGCCCCTTGTGACCTCCCCTCAAAATGAACTAAAACAAAATTTAAGAGAAAAGAGAAAGCAAGATAGAAAGACAGAAAGACAGAAAGAACGAAAGGAAGGAAGGAAGGAAGGAAAAGGAAGGAAGGAAGCAAGGAAGGAAGCAAGGAAAAGGAAGGAAGGGAGGGAGGGAGGGAGGAAGGAGGGAAGGAAGGAAGGAAGGAAGGAAAGAAAGAAAAGTCTCATTATGGAAGCTGTAATGTGACACAGAGTCAGACATTTTACCCTTTTATCCAAATATCTTTACTTGCAAGTGCTCACAGGCAGCTAAGGGCAAAGGAGGAGAAAGGTCATCTCTCCCCAACCCACACCACGTATGGCAGACTAGCGGCAGGGGTAGATATCCCAAGCTTGCATTCTCTGGGCCATTTCCCTGCATCCCTGGTATTAAGATCAGCTCTACCGTGCTGTCCAGGCGAGGTGCAGAGGCTACTCTCCCAAGGGTACAGCTGGTTAGGGGCAGGGACAGCCCTATGTCTCTTATGACCCCAGGGCCAGCTCTCTCACCTGCCACAGATGTCAAGGGCATCTCTCTCCTGCCATGCCACCAAAAGACAGATAAGGGGGTGGGCCAGATCTCCTAATGCTCATGTTCTCTGGCCCTGCTCACACCCAGCCCCCAACTCCCTGTCAACAGGGTCAGCTCCACTGTGCTGCCCAGATGAGGTACGGGGACACTTTCCCAAGTGTCTGCAACTGGTAAACAGAGGGTCAGCTCCCTCTCCAGTTGGAGGTGGTAGGGGCGAGGGAGGAAGACATCTTTCCTTTGCCCCCACCACCACACCCCAGACCAAAGGACCCAGTACCAGCTATCCCACTCTCATGCCCTCAGGGGCTAGGTCACCCATGCCCCTGTCCACAGGGTCAACTCTACTGTGCTGCCCAGGAGGGTGCAGGGCCCATTTCTCGCCAATGCTGCAGCTGGTGAGAGGTTGGGCCAGCTCCCCAGCCTGCTGCAGGTGTTTGAGGCATGAGGGAAGGAAGGCAACTTTCCCTAACCCCTGCCACCACATGGCAGAGGAGAGAGGTGCAACCCGCTCACCCACCCATTCCTATGCCCTCAGGGCCAGCTCACCCTTGCCCCTGCAAAGGATTCCGTTCTATTGTGCTGCCCAGATGAGGTGTAGGATCCTTTCTCCTGAGTGTTTCAGCCAGTGAGGGGTGGGGCCAACTCTGCACAGTGCTATCCTCTGGGCTTTCAGTGGTATCAGGAGCCATGGACATCAGCACAGACCATGACTGCAACAGGACCATGAACCAAGACATGGGTCTCAGGCACAGTCAGGCCCAGACAACACTATGGCTCTGAATGGCAATCAAGTCACCCCACCTCAGCCTACCCCTCACCACATTTACCTCTTCAGATACACTTCTGTCCACAGGAAATGAATCATTCTCATATTCTCTCTCTCTCTCTCTCTCTCTCTCTCTCTCTCTCTCTCTCCACCCCCCACACCACTCCATACATTTGCTCACCATAATAATGCCCAAATGCCCAGCACTGCAAGGCACTGGTCAGGCCTATGCTTTTATCTTCCAGAGCCTGGGGCAGACCGCCCCAGCATGTGTAAGGGCGTCCTTGTCCTGCTCCATCTGTTCATGGTGCCGGACAGGACCATGCTTCTCCTTTGAATTTTCTTTTCTTTTCTTTTCTTTTTTAAAAAATAGTGTTTATTATTATTATTAATTATTATTATTATTATTATTATTATATTTGTGTTTTAATTTTACACATCAGCCATGGGGTTCCCCTGTCCTCCCCCATCCCGCCCTACCCTACCTTCCCCCACCCCCTCCCCTCCATTCCCATCCCCTCCAGGGCCCTGGGGATTCATTTAAACCTGGTGGATTCAGTACAGGCAGGTCCAGTGCCCTCCTTCCAGGCTGAGCAAAGTGTCCCTGCTTAAGCCCCAAGGTTCCAAACAGCCAGCTGATGCACTAAGGACAGGTCCGGGTCCCACAGCCTGGTGCCTCCCAAAGCTGTTCACTGTCTCACTATTATTTTTAACAGACAAGTTTTGGATTTAGAAAAATGTAAGACTTGGTAAACTATGTTTATAGTAGCTTTATTTCTAATAACCAGAAATGGGAAACAACCTAGATATCCCTCAACCCAAGAAGGGATAAGGCATATGTGGTGTATTTTCAAATTATAACTCAGATGTTAAAAAACATGACATCATGAAATTTGCAGGCAAATGATAGAACTAAAAAAAAATCATCCTAAGCAAGAAAACCCAGACCCAGAAAGACAAAACATGACATGTACTCACTTATGAGTGGATATTAGCTGTTAAATAAAGGATAATCCCACTACAATCCCACAGACCCAGAGAGCTAAGTAACAAGGAGGAGTCTAGGAGCGAGGCATGGATCTCCCTGGGAAGGGAAAATGGACTAGATTTTGTCGGTGGAATTTGGGACAGGAAGGGATGGGAACGGAGGGGTGGGGAAGGTGGGAGGGAGGGGTGAAGGGAGAGAGTACTAGAGAGACGGCTGGAATAAGTGGGCATTTAAGTGGCAGAGTGGAAACCTAGTTCAGTGGAAACTTCCTGGAACCTATGAGGGTGACCCTAGAAAGGACTCCCAGTAATGGAGAATGTGCAGCCTGAACCCGCCATCTTGTGTAACCAGACAAGGCTCCAGTGGTGGGACTGGGACACCAATCCAGCCACAAACCTTTGACCCACAGCCTGTCCTGCTGGCAAGACGCAGCGGGCCAATGGTGGCTCAGAGTTGGTGGGTGTGGCCAACCAATGACTGGTCTAACTTGAGGCCAAACCACAGGAGGGAGACCACGCCCAACACTGCCTGGATGGGCAGGAACTGGAAGCTACATGGCTCACAGACCTAGGGTAGAAAAAACACAACTGATTAAAAAAAAAAAGTCAGTGAGCTGATTCCTAATGACAGTCTGTATACTCACAGGACCAGTGTCATAGCCCAAGTGTCATCAGAGAGCTCTCTCCAGCAGCTGATGGGAGCACATGTAGAGACATTAGGCAGAGCTCCTGGGACCCTGCAGAAGAGGGAGAGGAAGGATTGTCAGAGCCAGAGGGGTCGAGGACACAGGAGAACACAGCCCACAGAATCAACTAACCAGGGCTCAAAGGGGCTCCCAGAGTCTGAAGCGGCAATAACAGAGCCTGCATGGGTCTGCTCCAGGTCTTCAGCTGACATGCTATGGTTGTTTAGCTTGGTGTTTTTGTGGAGTCCTAACAGTGGGAGACGGGGTGTCTTTGATTATTTTTGCCTGCTTGTGGGAACCTTTCCTCCTACTGGGTTGCTTCCAGCCTTGAAATGAGAGTTTGTGCCTAGTCTTCTTGCATCTTGTTATGCGTGTTTGGTTGATATCACTGGGAAGCCTGCTCTTTCCTGAAGGGAAGTGAGGACAGTGGATCTGTGGGAGAGGGAAAGTATGGGGGTACTGGGAGAATGGGGGGAGGGGAGGCTGTGATCAGGATGTATTGTATGAGAGAAGAATAAAGTAGTAGATTTTTGAAGCTGTGGTAAAATACATTTCCCCACCACTGTAAGCACTGTCAGGTGTGTGTGTGTGTGTGTGTGTGTGTGTGTGTGTGTGTGTGTGTGTGTGTAGCATGTCAGCAGCATTCTTACTGTGTAAGCAACATCTCCACCATCCAGATCAGCTGATCTGTGGACTGACATGAACCCTTATGTAAAACTTCTCTCCACAACCTCTCCAACCTCTACTGGTTCCTCCCTTGCAGGATCTTACTTCCCCATAGTACTCTCGAAAGAGACATGTAGCATCTCTCTTTCCATGTCCAGCTTATTTGATTTATGCTAATGTCCCAGGTTTCATCATGTTGTGTGTGGGCCAGAATTTGCTGCCCATTTAATGCTGAAAGATTTTTCCATTCGACACACTGCCACATTCTCAGTTCTGTTCTCTCACGATGGACATCCAGGGATCAATCAAGTGCTATGAATGTGGGAGAATGGACATGCATCTGTGTCTCTGTTTTCCTTGTTGCTTCTGTACATTGACTCAGAAGTGGACTGGCTGGATGATGTGGCTCTGTATATCTGGGGTGATCTGCCACACTGGTTGCAGTGGAGTTGAGACTTTCCTATGACATAACAGTGACACCTGCCAACTCTCCTATGTCTTCTAACTCAGGGGTGGTGGGTAGTTGGACGGTACCTTTAAAACTTGCTGCAGAGCGTCCTGGTGATGTGAATTTCATAACCAGTCCCCTCTCCCACTCAGGAATCTACTGATTGAGGCCAGGTCTTCTCCTTGACTGAACTTTGTAGACAACTTTCACAATAATGAGCAGAAAGTCTTTGTGTGATTTCCCACCCTTCTGGGTCAATTCTGGGTCATCTCACTCTGGTTTAATCCAAAAGCTACTGGGTTCACTCAGCAAATGTGCCTGATGCTCCTGACGATCGATCACACATGCAGCAAACTGAGGGCAAAGTTATCTGTGCTTTGACACAAAATATTACATTCATGGATTAGACTCTGTTCTTCATATGTGCATGCCCAGCAGCGGGGTCTTCAACAGGGACCTAAAGGGAGGGCCGGCAAATGAGAGGGACAAGAGACACAAAGAATGAGAGCAAGGCAGGATGTGTGATCAAGCTCCAAAATTTTATTTTCCTCTTTAGGTATAGACAGGGGCAAAAGGGGGTGCTAGCAGGGAGTGGACTTTAATCATGGGTTGTTCAGCCAGCAGCGAATGTTGCTCTGGTGGTTATCTATCTACTCTTGCCTAACTGTAGCACAGTCACCTGATTTCTGAGAAGAGGTTCTGGTATTTGTGAGAAGAGGTTTCGGTGCTATGGAGACTTAAGCAAGGCCTAGATCTAAGAAAAGAGGAGAGGAGCTCAAATATGGTGGCATGTATGTCAAGGGTCACTTAGGCTTCTGGCTCCCATCATGTGCAGTTCTACAATTGGTCATAGAACAAAGACTGAGACGTTATATTTGCACTTGGATCTACAACTTGGAATCTTCCTGAAATGACACTTGTTAACTAGGGCCAGGTTGTTCCCTAATGAGCAAAGACAATTCATATGTTCTTGGCTACAAGTGGCCAGACTATAATCATCTGGGAGCAGTGGCTGTCCATCACTCCCAGGAATGAACCCAGGGCCATCAACACAGCATGCTTACTCACTTCCCTGTGCTTTGCATCATGGGAGTTTTTGTCTATCCTGACTAGGAAGATGATTTCAGAAGCCACAAAATCACATGCACATTAGGAAGATTCCAGCCCCTATTAAAAAGGAGACCAGCAGAGAGGTGAATGCCCTTCTGGGGCCACATCTCTCTCTAGTGTTTGGACTGTGATAGGGTGACCATGGTGACCAGACATCTTGGCAGCTGACCCCTCCACTAGAGGATGCTGGTGTCCACACAACTCCCCAGAGAGCTCATTCAGCTAATGTTTCCCATTGCATCAAGGTCACATTCCATTGGGTTAAAATTACCTCTAGATCATTGAAACCTTTTAAGTGACAGCCATTCTGAGTGACATTTGGCAGATCTTCAGGATGTTCAGGTGGGACAGACCCAAGGTTAGAGACCCCTACTCCACTTTCCAAGCATTTGAGTCTGCAACTCCATCCTGCTGCTCAACCCAGAGACTGTTCAAGGGTCGTGAACACTCCAGTCTATTCGGTACTCTGCAGAGGGTCCAAAGCTAGCCTGCAAGCTCGTGTGGGTGTGGACGCTTTCATGGTCTCACTGTGATGTTCTCTGACTGACTAGCTAAAGTCATGCTAATAAAAGGGGACAGATTTCAGTGCAAATGAACTTGACAAAAGAAACATGGTCAACAATCACTGTAAATAAGAAAACATGACCACAAGTATTCCTAGAGGACAGCCAAATAGTCTCTAGGAGAGCCAAGATGTTCTCTTTGTTTTTAATGCCTTTTTCCCTGATGTGAGAGGCCATCTTTTTCTACAGATCATGCTGTGGACATGCACAGTAGTAAAAGCATAGTGACTGTTCATGTATGTGATGAACTTTCCTTTTTCCCATCTGAACCTGGGACATGTCAATCAGTTTTACTCTCTGGACTGAGGGACCTGGCTAGGCTAAAAACATTTTTAGTTAAAGTAACTGTTTCATCTTTCATCTTATGACAGTCATGGATGAGGACCTGTGTATTGAAATCAGGCAGAAGGGTAGCAGGATTGAAGGCAGTGGGCTTCTTAAACCAGACTAGAAGGTGGCCTAAGATTGGAGCCAAGTACTGAGTCACATGACCATTAGACAGCCAGCATTTTTGTGTTCCTCAGAGATGAGCCTCAACAGTGTGGGATGCTGTGTGTGTAAGATCCTGACCTAGAGTTAACTTGATTTGTTTTGTTTTTTCTTTAGATTAATAGCCACCACAGCTCTTAGATAGGTGGGCCATCCTTGTCTACAGAGTCCAAAGATTTGAAAATATATGTCACAGGCATTTACATGGCCCCAAAGTTTGGGTTAGAATGTCTTTTGTAATGTCTTTTGTTTTGTGGACACACAGATGAAAAGGTTTGGAGACATCTGGAAGTGCTAGGGTTGGAGCTAAAGTCAGAGCTGTTTTTAAGCTCCAAATGCCTCTTGGTTAGGGTCTGTCCAGATGAGGGGGTCAGTGACCTCCCCACCTTGTGTGGAGGTCTTGTTATTTCCACAAACTCTGGTATCCAGAGGCAGCAATACCTATCCACCACACCTAGGGAACTCTTGACCTGCCCTCTTAGTCTTTGGAGCTGGGATCTGAAGGATGACTAGCAATCCTACTCTGAGACAGGCTCCTTTTGCTCTCCCTCAGCATGTATTCAAGATGGAAGCCTCTAATGTACCAAAGTCAGGGCTTTCTTAGCCGACATTCCTGTGGCCCAAGGTCTTTAAACTCATGCAGCCAGTCCTTCAGTGGCCTTGTTATATTTATTTTAGTTTTTAGATGCCAGGAGGAGGTATGGTAAGCATATAATTGTAAGAGTGTGGTCCCAGGAAACCTCTGAATGGAAGAGCAGGAGGTCAGCATTTAATGTCTTATCAAATAGGGTTGGAGAATTTTTCAAATCCTTGGGACAACCTGATCCAAGTAAGTTGCTCACTCTGGGTCTGTCATGGAAAAGCAAGAAGGGGTTGACTCACCTCTGCCCATGGGAGGCTGAAGAATGCATTCTGCAGGTTCAGGACTCTATACACCTGTTCTCTGGAAGAATCAGACTCATGAGAACCAGGGTCCAGGTTTCTTCACAGGCAGGAGAGGTGTGTTCCAGGGTTGGTTAAATAAATATTGCTGACTTTTGGGGAAAACTGTAATAAGAAACAACCAGCAGCACAAGAGATGGTGACATGCGACCAAATGGACGACAGTGTCAGCATGACCCTGCTGTAATCTTTGTTTTTATATTTAAAGAGTCAATTTATTTGGAGAAAGCCAAAAATCTCTCAACCCCAAGGATGGGATTTTCCAACTCAAGGCATCTCCTAAGTAATGTCTACAGATTGTGAGTCATTTTCACAGAAGACACCTTTGTACAAGTTTTACATATGTTCAGGAGCTTCAGTCAACCCTTGTTTTATTTTAACAGAGGAGCAAAGTGGGAGAGAGGGATAGAACCACTTTCTCTTGGATGCAATTATCTGAAGAAAAATAGACAAAGAGGGCAAACTACCTTTCATTGTCCATGACCGCATTCAACCATGGGTATCTCTCTAAAAGCCCACTCTCTAGCTACTGGCCATCAAGTCCACTGGATAAGTGGCTTGCTATGTCCACTGCAGCAGCACACTAAACCATGGATCCTGCACAGTAAGCTTAGGGCTCACACGGGATACCAGGGAATCATTTTCCTGCAGGTACCCTGACTTCCTGCAACAGGAACACCTGCCATCTTTGGAGTTGGTGCCTACAGCAGTGCACATCAAAGCACACAGGTCAAGCTACAGTGTTGCCAGGGAAACCAGGACCTTCAACTGCTCTTCCCATTATTCTACACTTCCTTCCTTCCTTCCTTCCTTCCTTGCTTCCTTCCTTCCTTCCTTCCTTCCTTTTTTCCTTGCTTCCTTCCTTCCTTCCTTCCTTCCTTCCTTTCTTTCTTTCTTTCTTTCTTTTTTTTCTTTCTTTCTTTCTTTCTTTCTTTCTTCTTTTTTTTTCTGGAGCTGAGGACCGATCCCAGGGTCTTGTGCTTGCTAGGCAAGCGCTCTACCACTGAGCTAAATCTCCAATCCCTATTCTCCACTTTTGAAGGAAGTCAGAAACCAACTCTCCAAAGCAGACTACCACACACCATCTTGGTCACATGATAGACCCGAGCACTGTTGTGCGATTCCAGTAAAGGAAACTTACAGTGTTGTGGGGTAGCCACCAGAGGGGACCACTCAGACATGGGTTTATGCCAATAAGAAGTCTTATGGGCCGGCCAGTGACTACACTGGGTGTTCAGTATCCCAGTGTAGCCCTGAGACTTTCTCAGGGTGAGCTTTTAAGCACAAAAACCATATCCTGGGTTGACATACTTCAGTTAGAACAGTTAACAGGAGCAAAATACAGAAGTAAATAAAGAGAATTTTTAGAGACTTTCTGAAACCAGAGACTTTGTTGGATTAAGTCTTTGTTTCCATTTTGTCAGGGGGTGCTGTCTACATACTGAGCTTTATGACCTGAATGGTGGGGCTACCATCATGGTGTCAGCTGTGCTAAGTTCTGGAGTCCTTTTTCAATGGACACCTGAAAACACCCAAGCCAAGGCTGAAGGACTGCAGCTCAAATCCCCCTATTTACACACCCCTGTTCACCACCCCAGTCCATCAGCTGAGACACTCTGACCTCCAGAGGGGAGGGCAGTAGGAAAAGGTGGAGCAGGAATCAACGATGTCGGAGATGGCTCCCTTGAGAAAAGCAGTGATTCCTCAGGCCATGGCTTCTGGTGTATGAGATGAAATGCCTTGGTTGCCCCACTTACATGCCTGCTCCCCTTTCCTCTTCTCCCCTCCTCCTCTGGACCTGTGGTCCAGTTCTGGCTCACCCAGCTGAGGCTGCAGTTGTTCTTGCCCTCTCTGTTGCTGCTCTTCCGTTTCCTTCTCCAGCAGCTGTGTCAACTGTCTTTGCTCCTCCACAGAATCCACTCAGCCGGACCAGGAAGTGCTCAACGAGGAGCCTTCTTCCTCAGGAGTACTCTGAGCTTTTGACCTGGGTTGGGTCATGTGGGGAGTCCTCTATCATCACATCCATAATCATTCTGAGAGAGAGATCATCTCTGGGTTTCCATACCCTGTCATCCTGTCTCTCTTCCTGGTCTCATGGTGGCCCCTGACTCCTCTGTAGTCATCACCCTACAGATTCCACTACCAAATGTTCTTCTTCCTGTCAAGGAGTCGCAGCCTCAGTCATGGACTCTGCAGCCTCTGGAATCTGTCAATCTCAGCCCCATTGTCATGCATACTCTGGCTAATGCCCATCCTAGTACCCTGATGTCCATGCTAGTACCCTATGCCCATCATAGTACCCTGATGCCCATCCTAGTACCCAATACCCATCCTAGTACCCATTACCCATCCTAGTACTGAATGCCCATCCTAGTACCCAATGCCCATCCTAGTACCCAATGCCAATCCTAGTTCCCAATGCCCATCCTAGTATTCAATGCCCATCCTAGTACCCCAGTTCCCCTCCTAGTACCCAATGCCCATCCTAGTACCCAGTGCCCATCCCAGTACCCAATGCATATCCTAGTACCCAAAACCCATCCCAGTACTGGTCTCAATCTTAATCATATCAATACTTGTCGCCAAGAGATCATTGCCTCTCTGAGCTGGATGGTTATCAAAGCTGTGTGCTGGTCCTGGCCCTACAGTCTGCATCTGTTTTGTCAAAATCTTGATTTCTACCAGGTATTCAAAGAACAGTCATCCTGTCTTTATCCTCCAGCAAAACACCTCCAGGCCTTCTGTTTCCTAGAGACTACTCACTGAGACTGAGGGCACTGAGCAGGACCCAGCTCCTCCAAGTCAGCACATCCAAAGCCTTTCAACCCTTCTGGATTGCTGGGTTCATGAGGTAAGTGTGCTGCACTGATGTTTAGTCCTTTGGAGAATTCCTGAGGAGGTTGTCTGTCCCATCATCATAGGGCAGATTCCTTGGGAAAACAGTAGAGCGTAACAATTTGGAAGACTACTCCAGCTGACATTGTGTTCCCTAGCAGTGCATGGAGCAGTGAACAGGGTGGAACGGCCAATCAGAGGGGCCTGATGCACATCCTTGTCATTACTAACTAGTGTATGGGCACATCCTGCCAGAGCATCTGTTTCATTAGTCCAGTTGACTGGTTTGGGGTCAAAGGTGCTTCCTTCACCAACTCACCTCCCCTCATCCTCAGCCAGAAAGTCTGTTAGGGA
>NW_023411323.1:0-35679 GCF_903995425.1 Onychomys torridus
GAATACTCCAAAGAGTCAGCCTTCACGACCTTAGCAATTGTTGTGAATGCGTGTGCGCGTGAGCTAAGCATGAGCTAAAGGTTTTCTGAGTTCCAACTCAAAAATATAACTTTCTTTTTCTTTCTGTGCTCTCGATTTCCTGCTCCCATTTTTTTTTTGTTGTTGTTGTTTTGTTTTTGGCATGTAAAGAAGCATCATCTGTGGCCACAGCAGCCAGGACAGTTTTAAAGTAAACATTACAAGCAAATATCTGTGCATTGTCTTTATCCTCAGATGAAGGCATCGGACTTTGACTATTAAGTTATTAGCTGTAGGCTCTCCACAAATTTCTTATGGTGAGATGAGGAAATTCCCTTCTGTTCCTAATTTACTGAGAACTCTTTCAGGACAAATACTCAATTTTGTTAAATTCCTTGGCTGAAAGTAATCACTGGATAGTATTCTGATTGTGTCTGGTACTTTTGATGTGAGAACTTACATTGTTTGTTGTTGTTTTTTTTTTTTTTTTTTTTTTTTTTTTTGACTCTATACCCATCCACCTGTTTTGAAATCCTTCCACAGCAGATTTTCACTTTCCGTTTCCAGCCACGTTTGGGAAGAGGTACAGTAAACATAAACCAGGTTCTGCACTCTGCCTGTGGCAGACACTTGTCCTGTGATGTGCAAGGCTCTTTTTCACTCACTTCCAGAGAGCCTCTCTCATTCTGAGGTCCAGTTTCACTTCCATGTCCTCTGTGGAGCTTTCTCTCTCATCTCCATAGGCCAATATCTTGGGTATAAGTGGTCTTCTAATCCATTTTTTAATTGCAAGAAGTCATACCACAAAGGGAGAAATTGCCAGAGGGTAGAATAAAAACAAAAACAAAACAAAAAACGGGAGCCCAAGAGGAGAGGACTAGGGAGGCAGGGTGGAATATTTGGTGCCATATTGTACATTTTCTCCCACTCAGTATAGGGATAGCTTTCTGCAGTTGTGAAGAGAATCCAGTCATATTATTTATAACCATAGATGAGCGTCCTCCCACCCTTCCTGTTCAAGAGACAATTCTGGAATACTGTCATCATTTTTTTTTTCTGTTGAACTGTGAAGATATAAAGAACCTCCTGTTTCTTCCAAAACCCTTTATAAAAATATGTATTTGAGAATAAGTCAAAAATGCTACATTTTATGGCTGGGTGGTGGTGGCGCATGCCTGTAATCCCAGCACTCGGGAGGCAGAGGCAGGTGGATCTCTGTGAGTTCGAGGCCAGCCCAAGAGAAACCCTGTCTTGAAAAACAAAAAAAAAAAAAAAAAAGCTAAGTTTATTTATTAAAAATTCTCTGCAGCATCTTGCATGGGATTCTTTGTTAAGCATAAGCAAGATGTAAAACAAAATCTATTTGTTATCTCTGAATTTTGGTTATTTATAGTGTTCCAAATACTTTTATATTTGTGTGGAATCCACTCCTTTGTAGCCTTCTGCTCCAAAACCACACTTGCTCTGTCTATCATGGAAAATGTCATTTGGTTAAATACTAAAATGTTTGGTCCATAAATACATAAATATTAATTTAGCATGGTTTTACCCAATTTTTTTAATTATGATATTTGTGTTTTAATTTTACACATCAGCCATGGGTTCCCCTGTCCTCCCCCCTCCCGCCCCCAACCCCTCCATTCCCATCTCCTCTAGGGCCAAGACTCCCCTGGGGATTCATTTAAACCTGGTGGATTCAGAAAAGGCAGGTCCAGTCCCCTCCTTCCAGGCTGAGCAAAGTGTCCCTATGTAAGCCCAAGGTTCCAAACAGCCAGCTCATGCACTAAGGACAGGTCCCAGTCCCACAGCCCAGATGCCTCCAAAGCAATTCAAGCCACTGAACTGTCTCACCTATCCAGAGGGCCTGATCCAGCTGGGGGCTCCACAGCCCTTGGTTCACAATTCATGTGTCTCCATTCGTTTGGCCATTTGTCCCTGTGCTTTTTCCAATCTTGATCTCAACAATTCATGCTCTTACAGTCCCTTCTCTTTCTCGACACCTGGAGCTCCACCTGGGGCCTGGCTGAGGATCTCTGCATCCACTTCCATCAGTTATTGGATGAGAGTCCAGCATGACTGTTAGGGTGTTTGGCCATCTGATCACCAGACTAGGTCAGATCAGGCTTTCTCTCAAACATTGCCAGCAGTCTACAGAGGATGTATCATTGTGGATTTCTGGGGACCTCTCCACCACTCTGACTATTCCTGTTCTCATGTGGTCTTCATTTATCATGGTCTGTTATTCCTTATTCTCCCTTTCTGTTCTTGATCCAGCTGTGATCTCCTGCTCCCTTAAGCTTTCTTTCCCTCAAATCTTGCCCTTCATTACTCCCACTGTCGTCCAGGCTGTTCATGTAGATCTCATCCATTTCTCTGTCATTGGGTGATCCCTGTGTCTTTCCTAGGGTCCCGTTTTCTAGGTAGCCTCCCTGGAGTTGTGTAGCAGTCTAGTCATCTTTGTTTTACATCTAGTATCCTCCTATGAGTAAGTACATACCATGTTTGTCCTTCTGAGTCTGGGTTACCTCACTCAGGATGACTTTTTCTAGATCCATCCATTTGCCTGCAAACCTCATGATGTCATTGTTTTTCTTTGCTGAGTAGTACGCCATTATGTATATGTACCATATTTTCTTTATCCATTCTTCAGTTGAAGGGCATCTAGGTTGTTTCCAGGTTCTGGCTATTACAAACAATGCTGATATGAACATAGCTGAGCAAATGCCCTTGTGGTATGATTGAGCATTCCTTGGGTATATGCCCAAGAGTGCTACAGCTGGGTCTTGGGGGAGATGGATTCCCAATTTTCTAAGGAAGCGCCATATTGATTTCCAAAGTTGCTGTACAAGCTTGCTTTCCTACCAGCAGTGGAGGAGAGTTCCCCTTGCTCCACATCCTCTCCAGCATAAGCTGTCTTCAGTGTTTTTGATCTTCGCCATTCTGACAGGTGTAAAGTGGTATCTCAGGGTCGTTTTGATTTGCATTTCCTGGATAATTAGGAATGTTGAGCAATTCCTTAAATGTCTTTCAGCCATTTGAACTTCCACTGTTGAGAATTCTGTGTTTAGTTCTATACCCCATTTCTTAATTGGACTGTTGGGCATTTTGTTGTCTAATTTCTTGAGTTCTTTATATATTCTGGATATCAGCTCTCTGTCAGATATGGGGTTGGTGAAGACCTTTTCCCATTCTGTAGGCTGTCTCTTTGTCTTGTTGACCGTGTCCTTTGCTCTATAAAAGTTTCTCAGTTTCAACAGGTCCCATTGATTGATTGTTTCTCTCAGTGTCTGTGCTACTGGTGTTATATTTAGGAAGTGATCACCTATGCCAATGCATTCAAGACTACTTCCTACTTTCTCTTCTATCAGATTCAGAGTAACTGGATTTATGTTGAGGTCTTTGATCTACTTGGACTTAAGTTTTGTGCACGGTGACAGATATGGATCTATTTGCAGCCTTCTACACATTGACATCCAGTTATGCCAGCACCACTTGTTGAAGATGCTTTCTTTTTTCCATTGTACATTTTTGGCTTCTTTGTCAAAAATTATATGTTCATAGGTGTGCGGGTTAATGTCAGGGTCTTCAATTCAATTCCATTGGTCCACATGTCTGTTTTTATGCCAGTACCAAGCTGTTTTTATTACTGTAGCTCTATAGTAGAGCTTGAGGTCGGGGATCATGATGCCTCCAGAGGTTGTTTTATTGTACAGGATTCTTTTGGCTATCCTGGGTTTTTTGTTTTTCCATATGAAGTTGAGTATTATTCTTTCCAGATCTGTGAAGAATTGTGTTGGTAATTTGTAGTTAGAGTTTTCCTTCCTGACCCACAGTTAGGACAAATCTTTCTCACCCACCAGGCCCATAGATGCTCAGAACCAACCAAGTAAACACACAGAAACTTATATTGCTCACAAACTGTATGGCCATGGCAGGGTTCTTGTTATCTACTTCTTCTATCTTAAATTAACCCATTTCTGTTAGTCTATACTTTGCCACATGGCTTGTGGCTTACCGGTGTCTTTACATGTTGCTTCTCATGGCCGTGTCTGGCAGTGTCTCCCTTCTGCCTTCCACTTCCCAGAATTCTCTTCTCTGCTTGTCCCTCCTATACTTCCTGCCTGGCTACTGGCCAATCAGCATTTTACTTATACAGAGTGATATCCACAGCACTTCCCCTTTTCTTTTTTGTTAAAAAAGGAAGGTTAACTATAACATAGTGAAACTACAGATAACAAAACAATTATCAAGCAAGAATTACAGTTACAATATTAAAGAAGATATCCTATCTATCTTATATCTGTGAGTTTAAGGTTTTATATCTAACTTATCTTTTATCATAACTGAGGAAATTATAACTATCTAGTCTTCAACCACATCAAAGACCTCAGAAGGATATAATATTACCTGAGAAGCAGGAGAAGGATGCAAGCAAATTTCGGGAGTCTTGTAAGGTAGACAGGGACAGCTGGCATGGGATGCTGATCTTCGCTCTCGTGAAGTAGGCAATCTTCTCTCTGAAGAACTACACCTGCCAAGGCACCTTCCAGTTCTGCTCCTGCAGCTGGCACACATCCTTGGAACCTGCCTCATCAGCCTCTCTGTGTTCAGGTCTTCTTTCTGCTCCTCCTTTGTCTGCTCAGCCTGCTTCTCTGCTTGCTTCAGAAGCTTCTGGAATCTCTCATCCTCCAGCACACCCAGGGGAAGGTCAGTCTCTCCCTGAGCTTTCAGCTCCTCCAGCTTCTGCTGCAAGTCCCTCGGGGCCTGTAGCTCATCATTAAGGCGACTCTGGAGGGTCAGCAAGGCCTGTTTCTGGTACATGGACTGCTCTCACCAAATGTGAGGTCAAATGTTGACCTTGTATACATCCTAGTTCACAAATGAGTCTGTCAGATACGATAAGCCTATAGGCTGAAGATGATGCCCCAAGACTGTGGAGAAACCTCAAGTGACTGTCCAGGCAGCTGGCTGTTTCTGTCAACTCACTTTTTTTTTTTTTCCGGAAGCTGCTTGCATGCACTTCCTGTTTTTATTTTTTATTAGGTAGTATTATTTCCTTCTTGGGTCTCTGAGGGAGTTGAAGATCCATTAGTTATAGTTATAATTATCTTTGTTAAGGATTTCAGAAAAACTCACTAAGAGCTGTAAGTGTATAAATTTGAAAGATGTTATAAGACAGTTCTGTTAGCAATATAAGTTAGGATAGAAAGTAAATCAGGTACATTTTGGACTTACCAAAATAGGATAGATAATGGAATTATTTTCTCTGAATTTGTCAAATGCAAATGGACTAGACATTGTTTAGGTATTTATTGTTTGTATATATGGTATATATAGTTACTGTACTTTTGTATATAGTTTTTCTTATATTAGTTATAACTTTTTCCTTTTTTTGTTTTTATTAAAATAGAAAAAGGGGAAATATAGTGATATTTTATTTGTTTTGAAATGTGATTTTATTTGTATGTTAATAAAGTTGCCTTGAGGTCAGAGCAAGCCATAGCAGAAGCTGGGCAGTAGTGGTGCACGCCTTTAATCCCAGCACTTGGGAGGCAGAGCTAGGTAGATCTCTGTGTGTTCAAGGACATAGCCAGCATGGCAGACACACACCTTTAATCTCAATACCAACCATAGAAGATCTGGAGGTATGTACAAACAGTCAGTGATGAGGAGGTCATGTGGCTGGGTTTACAACCAATGAGAAAACAGAACAGAAAGTCTATAAAAAAAAAGATAGGACACACAGCAGCAGGTCTCTTGTGGAGAGGAAGGACAGCAGAAGCAGCGAAGGGTAAGGTTTTCCGCTCTTGCTCTGACCTCATGGTTTTTAACTCTGCAATTGGTTCTGTGTTTCTTATTTAAAAAGACAGTTACATCTACAGTAATTTGTTGGGGATTGCGTTGAATCTGTAGATTGCTTTTGGTAAGATCACCATTTTTACTATGTTAATCCTGCCTATCCATGAGCATGGGAGATCTTTCCATTTTCTGACATCTTCAATTTCTTTTTTCAGGGACTTAAAGTTCTTGTTATATAGGTCCTTCACATGCTTAGTTAGAGTAACCCCAAGGTATTTTATATCATTTGTGGCTATTGTAAAGGATGATGTATCTCTGATTTCCTTCTCAGACTATTTGTCTATTGTATATAGGAGGGCTACTGATTTTTTTGAGTTGATCTTGTATCCTGCTATGTTGCTGAAGGCTTTTATTAGCTGTATACGTTCCTTGGTTGAATTTTTGGGGTCACTCATGTATACTATCATGTCATTTGCAAATAGGGAAAGCTTGACTTCTTCCTTTCCAATTTGTACCTCCTTAATCTCCTTATGTTGTCTTACAGCTCTGGCTAGAACTTCAAGTACTATATTGAATAAGTATGGGGAGACGGGACAGCCTTGCCTTGTTCCTGATTTTAGTGGTATTGCTTTGAGTTTCTCTCCATTTAATATGATGTTGGCTGTTGGCTTGCTATAGACTGCCTTTACTACATTTAGGTATGTTCCCTGTATTCCTGATCGCTCCAAGACCTTTATCATGAAGGGGTGTTGGATTTTGTTAACTGCTTTTTCTGCATCTAGTGAGATGATCATGTGGTTTTTTTCTTTGAGTTTGTTTATATGGTGTATTACATTGACGGACTTTCATATGTTGAACCACCCTTGCATCCCTGGAATGAAGCCTACTTGATCATGGTGGATAATTGTTTTGATATGTTCTTGGAGTCTGTTTGCCAGTATTTTATTGAGTATTTTTGCATCAATGTTCATGAGGGAGATTGGTGTGTAGTTCTCTTTCTTTGTTGCATCTTTGTTTGGTTTAGGAATCAGGGTAATTGTAGCCTCATAGAAGGAGTTTGGTAATGTTCCTTCTGCTTCTATTGTGTGGAACAATTTAAAGAGTATTGGTTTTAAGTCTTCTTTGAAGATCTGGTAGAATTCTGCAGTGAAACCATCTGGTCCTGGGCTTTTTTTGGTTGGGAGACTTTTAATGACTGATTCTATTCCCTTAGGGGTTATTGGACAATTTAAATGATTTATCTAGTCTTGATTTAACTTAGGTATGTGGTACCTATCCAGAAAATTATCCATTTCTTTTAGATTTTCCAGTTTTGTGGAGTAGAGGTTTTTGAAGTATGACCTGATGATTCTCTGGATTTCCTCATTGTCCGTTGTTATGTCCCCCTTTTCATTTCTGATTTTGTTAATTTGGATGCTCTCTCTGTCTTTTGGTTAGTTTGGATAAGGGCTTGTCTATCTTGTTGATCTTCTGAAAGAACCAACTCTTTGTTTCATTAATCCTTTGTATTGTTCTCTTTATTTCTATTTTATTGATTTCAGCTCTCAATTTGATAATTTCCTGGTGTCTGTTCCTCCTGGGAGACTTTGCTTCTTCCTGTTCAAGAGCTTTCAGGTGTGCTGTCAAGTCACTAATGTGAGATTTCTCCAGCTTCTTTATGTGGGCATTTAGTGCTATGAATTTCCCTCTTAGCATTGCTTCTATAGTGTCCCATAAGTTTGGGTATGTGGTGTATTCATTTTTGTTGACCTCTAGGAAGTCTTTAATTTCTTTCTTTATTTCTTCCTTAACCCATTGGTGATTCAGTTGAGCATCATTCAGTTTCCATGAGATTGTAGGATTTCTGTAGATTTTTGTTGTTGTTGTTGTTGTTGTTGTTGTTGTTGTTGTTGTTGTTGAAATCTAACTTTAAACCATGGTGGTCCGATAGAATACAGGAGATTATTCCAATTGTTTTGTATCTGTTGAGATTTGCTTTGTGGCCAAGTATGTGGTCGATTTTAGAGAAGGTTCCATGGGGTGCTGAGAAGAAGGTATATTCTTTTTTGTTGCGTGGAATGTTCTGTAGATATTGATTAAGTCCATTTGAGCCATAACATCAGTTAAGACCATTATGTCTCTGTTAAGTTTCAATTTGGCCGATCTGTCCAGAGGTGAAAGTGGGGTGCTGAAGTCTCCCACTATTAATGTGTGGGGTTTTACATGTGATTTAAGCTTTAGTAATGTTTCTTTTGCATATGTGGGTGCCCTTGTGTTTGGGGCATAAATGTTCAGAATTGAGACTTCATCTTGGTGGATCTTTCCTGTGATTAGTATGTAATGTCCTTCCTCATCTCTTTTGATTGATTTTAGTTTGAAGTCTATTTTGCTGGATATTAGAATGGCTACACCAGCTTGCTTCTTAAGACCATTTGATTGGAAAGTCTTTTCCCAGCCTTTTATTCTTAGGAGGTGTCTGTCTTTGAATTTGAGGTGTGTTTCTTGTATGCAGCAGAAAGATGGGTCCTGTCTTCATATCCATTCTGTTAGTCTGTGTCTTTTTATGGGTGAATTAAGTTCATTGATATTAAGGGAAATTAATGACCAGTGATTGTTCATTTCTGTTATTATTTTTATTTTTTGGTGGTTCTGTGTGTGTACTTCTCTTCTTTGGGTTTTACTGCTGTGGTGTTATCTATTGCCTGTGTTTTCATGGGTGTATCTGCCTTCCTTAGGTTGGAATTTTTCTTCTAGTGCTTTCTGTAGGGTTGGGTTTGTGGATAAGTATTGTTTAAATCTGGTTTTGTCTTGGAAGGTCTTGTTCACTCCATCTATGATGATTGAAAGTTTTGCTGGATATATTAGTCTAGGTTGGCATCATGGTCTCTTAGTGTCTGCATTATATCTGTCCATGTCCTTCTGGCTTTCAAAGTCTCCATTGAGAAATCGGGTGTTATTCTGATGGGTTTGCCTTTATAAGTCACTTGGCCTTTTTCCTTTGCTGCCCTTAATATTCTTTCTTTATTCTGTACATTTAGTTGTTTAATTATTATGTGGCAAGGGGACTTTTTGGGGAGTCTAGTCTGTTTGATGTTCTATATGCCTCTTGTATCTTCATAGGCATTTCCTTCTTTAAGTTGGGGAAGTTTTCTTCTATGATCTTGTTAAATATATTTTCTGTGCCTTTGAGTTGGTATTCTTCTCCTTCCTCTATCCCTATTATTCATACGTTTGGTCTTTTCATGGTGTCCCAAATTTCTTGGACGTTTTGGGTCATGACTTTGTTGGTTTTAGTGTTTTCTTTGACTGATGAATCTATTTCTTCTAACGTATCTTCAACATCAGAGATCCTCTCTTCCATCTCTCGCATTCTGTTGGTTATACTAGCATCTGAAGTTCCTGTTCGTTTATTCAGATTTTCTATTTCCAGCATTCCTTCTGCTAGTGTCTTCTTCATTTTTTCTATTTCCCTCTTCAGGTCTTGGATTGTTTCCCTCATCTGTTTATTGCTTTTTCATGATTTTCTTTCAGGAACTTATTGTTTTCTTCTGCTTTAATTGTCCTTTCCTCTAGTTTTTTATAGTGTTCTTCCCATTTTTTGTTTATCTGTTCCTCCACTTTATTTTTTATTTCTTCTATATAAGGCTCTAGCCTCTTCATGATGGTACTTATAAGGTTGTTTCCTTCTTCTTCTTCTTCTTCTTCTTCTTCTTCTTCTTCTTCTTCTTCTCCTTCTTCTCCTTCTTCTCTTTCTTCTCCTTCTTTTTCTTCTTCTTCTTCTTCTTCTTCTTCTTCTTCTTCTTCTTCTTCTTCTTCTTCTTCTTCTTCTTCCATTCCGTGATGTTCAGGTCTAGCTGTTGGAGAAGGGCTAAGTTCTGGTGATGCTGTATTGCTATTTATTTTGCTGTATGTACTTCTGACTTGACATCTGCCCATCTCTTCTTGGGTCTGTTCTTGGTCTTAAAAGTGTACTTGGTCCAGACAGAGCTGACAGATTTAGGGAGCCTCTCTCTGGTTCAGATGGAAGCTCTGGGCCAGATGGGAGCTCTGGTCCAGATGAGAGTGCTGGCCGGATAAGAGCTGGGGGGCTGGACTCTGATTCTCAGGAAGTCACTGGAGTTTCCTTATCTTGTCCAGATGGGAGTTCCTCTTGTCCAGATGGGAGTTCTGGGGCAGGATGGAAGCTATGGTCCAGATGGGAGTTCCGAGGCTGATGGGAGCTGGGGGCTGGTCTCTGAGTCTCAGGAAATGGCTGGGGTCTCAGGCAAATGGGTGTGGGGGCAGGGTGTGGAGACTGCAGGGTCTGCCTGCAGTCTTGGAAAAGGGGAGCCTTCCCGCAGAGCCTGATGAATGGCCGGAAACTGGGGCCAAGTTGGGCAGGTCCTCCTGGGATGGCTGGTGCCCAGGGGTGGGACCCAGTGGCAGTTGCCTCTCTGACTATAACCCCAGGCACTTACCTCTGCCAATTTATTTTTTTAACCTGAAATTTAACCCACAATTTGTTAAGATCATTTTGCACATTTTCTTCCATGCTTACTGAGAAAATCCCCTTAAAATACAGCAAACTGGTTTTCATTAAAACTTAAAAATAAAAAGCACCTTGGTCAAGCAAGCTCTGAGAATTAAAACAATATGCAAGCCTGAACAGGACAGCTTTGGCACTGCAGGGTTTCCTGTGGTAAAACTGGCAGTGCTTAGGAGGTGTTCTGCCACCTATGCTTTGGAGCATTGGCCTTAATAACTACTTCCAGATGAGTAATAAATCACCTGGCTATTGAACTTCAAATTTCTAAGTAGCTCCTTTCAAAATATGTTTGTTGTATGTATACACATACTAGAGTGTCCCCCTGGGAAAGCAGAACTTGGCCAATGTTGGATCAGAACTATTTCAACCCTCCAATCAGCATCTTAAGTCATAGTGGTAAAACTTTGGTGATTTCCATAATCCAAGATGAAAAACAAAGAATAAAGTCGTATACTGTAAGTAAGAGTGGGGATTTTTCTCTCTTGTTATAGAACTCAGCAAATTCAAGTTCAGCTGGAATTTAACAACACTGAACACTCAGAATCAAGTGTATAGCTTGAACAGAAAATGTTAGTTAGTTGCAACATGGATTCTAGGATAGGATACATTATGAATCCCGATTTTATATTACTAGCAATCAAAATTTTTGTGAGTCTTAATTCTACCTTGAGAGATTCTGGAGCCATCTGCCTGAAGAAAAACAAACCTGTGTATTCCCCTTTCCTCAGTCCTCTGAGTATCTGAACTTTGGCATGTTTTCCTAGTTTAGCCTTGTCAACATTAAGTAAATAATTTAATCAGTCCTGGGGAAGATATGGTGGTAGAAGAATAAACACCATACTACAGTTTACAATAGGGATGCTTTTAAAGCACACAGCTGTGTGTAGGGCTTTCTTCAGTGACTACTGAATCATCCCTAAAAACCAGTACGGACAATCCACAGCATTGGAGCCAATAGGACATGTGGGAAAAATCCTATGGAAGAAAAATCCTTTGCCAGTGCTCTTGTGTAGCAGTTTCCACCACACAGAGAAGGCTAGCTAGTCTCTGCATGGTCTCTGTTTATATCTTCCTCTTTCTGAGCTGTGTTTGCTATATTATCTGAGAGAATTCAGTTCTCATCATAAAAACAGGGAGAACAAATAGACTGAAAACACTCATGAGAAACATCAACTATAAATAGTAAGTATGAAAGTGTCTTGTGAGACACAGGAGAAACCAGTGTTAAATACAGATGCAAGTTAGTGGCCTATGAGATATGTCAAACATAAGTTTTGGGTTTTGTTGTTGTTGTTTTGTTTTGTTCTGTTTTGTTTTTTGTTTTTCGAGACAGGGTTTCTCTGTGTAGCTTTGTGCCTTTCTTGGAACTCATTTGGTAGACCAGGCTGGCCTTGAACTCACAGAGAACCGCCTGGCTCTGCCTCCCAAGTGCTGGGATTAAAGGCGTGCGCCACCACCACCCGGCCAAACATAAGTTTTAAACAAAGATGGGGATATACAGTGCAAAAGACACAAACATCCTACTAAATGTGAATGAGACATGAGATACCAAAGAAAACATTTCTGAGAAACTATTTGTGAAATGTTAGATTGTTCCCACCTATATGTTACATCCATAGATAGAACCTACAGTTTCTCAATAACCAAACAGGGAGATTGCAGCCTGATCCTCTGTTTTCTTCCAAAATCCCCCAAAATCTACTGGCTCTGATCCCTTCCATGTTTCTGAGTCCCTTGGTCACCCTCAGTTCTGTCTTCATAATCATGTAGACAATGGGAGGATGTAACAGGCAGAAAAAAAATAAATAAGACACGCAAATTCATGTGAGAGGATTTTCATAGTGTGGACCTTCTAATAACATGACATTCTGTCTTAATCCACACTCTGTATTCATCTTGATCTCACTGTTTTACACTGGCTCAGTGTACTTGGAGATTTGAGTTTACTATCTGCATTGCTCTGCTCTCTGGATTCAGGAATAGCTTACCTGGTTGTACACTTGGAGGCTACCTTACATCAAGGTCACTTTCCTGTGTTGCCCCTATGCATCTTAAGTGTCAACTCAGCCTTGCTGCCCTTGCAGAGGCAGAAAAACGGCAGGTGTCTGGGGAATTCTTCAACTCCCAGATGCTGCTACTGAATGTCACACTGTCTTATGGTTTCTGTTGCTGTGAAGAGCCAACATGATCACAACAACTCTTATAAAGGAAAAGATTTAATTGGGTGGCTCATTTACAGTTCAGAGGTTTAGTACACTATTGCCAAGGTGGGGAGCAAGGCAGCACACAGGCAGACATGTGCTAGAGAAGGAATGTCACACAGAATGTAGCTTGAGCAAAGGAGACCTCAAAGTCCACCCCAAGTGACACACTTCCTCCAACAAGGCCACACCTACTCCAACAAAGCCACACCTCCTAATAGAGACATTCCTTTTGGGGGGCATTTTGTTTCAAACTACTACATACACACTTGGGACCTCTTACTCACTCAAAACTTAAGCTATAAAGTATCTCCCCAGATATGAGGATTTTTTTTTTATAAGGAGGCCCATTTTTTTACACAATTGTAGCTGGAAGTTTTCCTGTGTCCTGTCGGGTCCTGCAGCCACTCAGACCCAAGTAAACACACAGAGGCTTATATTAATTGTAACTGCCTGGCCATTAGCTCAGGCTTATCATTGACTAGCTCTTACATTTAAATTAACCCATAATTCTTACCTATGTTTAGCCATGTGGCTTGGTACCTTTTCTCAGTTAGACATTCTCATCTTGCTTCCTCTGCATCTGGCTCATGACCCCTCACTCTGTCCTTCCTCTTTCCAGAATTCTCCTCAGTCTGTTCACCCCACCTATACTTCCTGCCTGGCTGCTGGTCAATCAATGTTTTAAACCAGTGTACAAAAGCATTATCCCACAGCACATAATCTCTCATGTTTTGATGCTCTTTGGTTGTGAACTTTCCATTTTACTATCTTGTTTATGCATGATTATTTGGTCTCCCGTTTTTTACTTGTTTTATAGTTTGTTTTTTTATATTATGGATCTATAAGACATGAGCACTAAGCATAGAGTAACAGTTCTCAATCTCTGGCTTGCAGTTCCTTTGGGGATGCACAGGTCAAACGACACTTTCTCAGGGGTCACATATCAGATATACTGTATATCAGATACTTGCTGTTCTATTCATAACAATAGCAAAATTACAGTTATGAAATAGCAATGAAAGAATTTATGGTTGGGTATTGGTGGAAGTATTAAGGCAACTCCATATAGTTAAAAGGGAGGTTTATTTGGGGGAAACTTACAACAAGTAAAGGGATAGGTTACAGGATCTGGAAGAGGTGGGGTGCAGTCCAGCGGTGATCTCTGGAGAACTCTGCTTGGTCTACCATCCAACATCCAGGATCACCAGGAACCAAGAGAGCCAGTACATCTGTATCTCAGGTCCTAAGGGCTCCCGTCTTGGCCCCACCTTAGGGGCAGTCCATGACAGTTACTGGGAGTCTCATTGGGAGTAGTACTTCCAGGTCAAAAATGGAACAGCTACCCACTACAGTTGGGATCATCACAAAATGAGAAAATTTATTAAAGTGCCATAGCATTAAGAAGATTGAGAACCACTGGCTTAGAGGAAGTAAATGTTCTGTTGATCTGAACAATAAATGTAATTACACAGAGTCTTTCCTGTGTGAACAAATTAAAAAGTAGATAATAATATGAAATAAACTTGTAGTGGGTTCCAAAAGCTTTCCTCTTTACTGACAGTTTTCTAGTTTTATCATGAATAATTCTACTGTTAATCCATGTACCTGTCACCCAGATGCCTTCTCCATAAACATATTTATTTGTAGTTTCTTGATAACACAGAAATAAGATAAAACAGAGTGACTTAATTCAGTGACCAAAGTTAATTTTTACATTATTACTAAGTCTAATAAGCATAAAAAATAAGTCATCACTTTATACCAAAATAATTTTAATATTTTATTATTAATACAAGGTGATCATAAAAATTAAAATGCAGGGTTGGGGATTTAGCTCAATGGTAGAGCTCTTGCCTAGCAAGCACAAGGCCCTGGGTTCGATCCTCAGCTCAAAAAAAAAAGTTCAAATGCTTTTGGTACTTAGTCATATGCAAAGCAATTTTCAAAATATATTTTTGGTGCTCACTGGAACTCCTTGAGAAATAAATATTATAGTAGTAGTTGTGTGATTGCAAAATCATTTAGTCTCTGTGCATTTGTTTCCTCACCACATAAAAATTAAAATATGATATATATTTTATATAGTGATTGAAATATGTAACATTACAGTTGTATATGAGGTACCTAGACTAAATGCCTGGCACTTAACCATTTACTTCTCTTCATCTGGACCTTATTGAAGATTTCTTTAATATTTTTTTATGGCATGTTCAACCTTTGGAAAGTAATGATGTTGGGAGTGAAGAGACGATTCTGTAATTAAGAGCACTTGTTCTTATATAGGAACCAGGTTTGGTTCCCAGCACCAACATGGTGGTTCACAGCCATCTGTAACTCCAGTTTCAAGGAGTCCTGCTCTCTCTTCTAACATCCCTGGGTACCTGGCATGAACATGGTACATAAGCATACATCAGATGAAACACTATACACATAAAATAAAATAAGTAAATTTAAAATAAAATAATAATGTTTAAAATACCCACCACTTATAAAAACTCTAGACTAAGTTAGTATTTGAAATAATACCTTAAATTAGATTTTATGAAATCTTTGCAATTCAGGCATTCTGCAATGTATTTTATCTATATAATCTCATTTAATACTTCAAACAACCTCACAAATATATATATGAATGAAGACTTATGAATAATTGATTTTCCCTGGGAAAATCTTGAGAATAAAGTCAGATTATAATTCAATGAGCTCATCAAGTTTGTCTGAAGTTTTATGCTCTTTTGTCAAAACTTCTGAAAACATTTCCCCTCCCTATAATTAACTTTTGATTTTCTTATATTAACAACAACACTAAATTTTGTAGTAATGAGGGATAACTGGAACTCCTGCCTGCTGGGAACTCTGGCATCAGTATGGACCTGACTCTCCACAGCTATTCACCAAAGAGGGGAGGGAGTAGAGACTTCAGGAAGAAACTCCCATCAGAAAGAACAAAGATAGGAGGTGCCTGCTATAACAGTAGGGACTCATATTGTGTGGAAATTGACAATTTCTACTCCAGTTGGTAACAGGAAATGCTCTGGAGAATAATCACCAATGAGTTGCTGGGTTATGGAAAGTCTTTGGAATGAGTCAAATTGCTGTGTGTGAAATGTCAACACTTGCTGGGGTGATCTCTCTGTTGTTCCTTCTAGGGTGGACTCTTTGACATGTCCCTCTGTCAGTCTACTTTCACATAACTGTAGCATTTTAATCATGGCAGTTAAGCATTTGAAGACAAATCTCTTTTCATTTTTCCTCAAATTGTGTTTAATTGTCCTCATTCCTCAAGGAGAAATTCAGAGCTGTGCAACAAGTCCAGTTGCAGGGCTGGGAAGGTGGCTCACTGGACAAAAGTGCCTGCTGTGTAAGTATAGGCTCCTGAGTTCAGATCCCCCAACACCCAGGTAAAGTCCTGTTATACAATGAATGTCTGTAGTCCCAGGGCTGGAGAGGGAAAGACAGGCAGATTCTGGAGGCTCACTAGTCAACCCCACTGGTGAGCTCCAGGGTCAGTGAGAGACCCAAATTCAAAACAAAAACAAACAGAACAATAAAGAAAGATGACTACCCTCCATATGTGCATAAATAGATGAGCTCATCTGGGATTACAGATGTTCATTGGAAAACAGGCAGGCACTCATGAGCGTATACACACACACACACACACACACGCACGCACGCACGCACGCACGCACGCACGCACGCACAGTCCAACTGGTAATATATCAGGATTAAAAAAAAATAATTTAGCAACAACTGATCTATGAGAAAGTGAAAGTGTTTCCTGCATGAGTTAATGTTCTTTACCTCATCAATGCTTCCTTTGTGCTTCTCAGCACAGTGCTGAAACCTGATTCATAGGCTGTTCCAAGGATTATTCTTAAGGCAGAAAATAAAAATTCATAAACTATAAAGCTATAAACCTGAAATATATATTCCTTAGCTGAAGTCAAGTGACTCTAATGTCTCCCTCTTCCCCCCCTTATCTCTTCTCTTTCCCCCTTCTCCCTCTCCTCTGTGTATAAAAGAAGTCTCACTATATAGTTCAGGTTCTACTGTAAGCTTTCCTTTTAGCTTTTCAACCAAAACTATGTATACTTGATGACAAGACATAATCGAATAGAAGGTATTCTTTGACCAGGAGCTTGACCCAATACTCTTATCATTCTATCTTCTATCTAGCTATAATATGGATTTAAGAAAGTAATTTATTTTTATGATTTCTTGTTACAAACAATTTATATTTTTAGAAGTCTAACCATGTTCCTCTTTTCTTGTGTTGACTATATTATAATTGAAACATCTTCAAAAATGATGCTTATCCCTTCAGCTTTCATAAAATCCTATTATTAAGCATTTATTCCTTGGAACCAAACTATCAACTCAGTATCCTTTGAGAGGAGGGTCAGTCAATAAGTGCATACTTGGTTCTATTGGTCAGTCATTCTTAGCTTATGGATGCAAATTCACTTATCAGATCTTTTTAGATGGATATTCATTTAAGATAATGATATAGCAGGAAAGGGAAAGCAAGACTAAGAAAGAAGAGACTCAGGCTTCTCTCTGGGCTCTGAAAGTAGGGCAGAAACAAAATTGCTAAGCTTGCTGGGGAACTGCCAAAATGTAGTGTCCTCTGTGGGTAGTGGAGATGAGGCAAGTCCCTGATCTCAAGTGATCTGCCCATTTATGTAGCTGGCCCTTTCCCAGGTCTTAATCTGGCTACTGCTCACATTGTGCTTGATGACAAGACAGAATCAAGTAAGACATTCTTCAACCAGAAGCTTGGCTCAATACTCATTTTTTTCTGAATTGCTCAGAGCTCATACATGGGATATGAATAGTAGAAGATTCTGGACTTCATTGTTGCACAAATGGATTATGAAGCCCTTCCAAGCTTCTGAAACTTAGCATTCACACTCATGCATGTACAAATATCTTCAGTAGTCTCTGTACTGTTAGAATCGTGTATTAAATGTTTTTTTTTTTCCAAAATGAACTAAATTTCTTGTATGTATTAGTCACTAAAAGAAGGCACCTCTTCTGCATCTCTACCTACCTCCCACTGTGCATGACAAACAAAATGAAATAAAAGAAATGCAAATGTTAAAAAAAAAAAACATGCTGGAACTCAGCAGAACAAGATAACTTTGAGTAAAAGACCAACAGCTTTTTAAGTAGGTGTAGATGTCAATCAGAAAAATTTTTTTACCTCTTACCAAGCAGAGAGTTGAAATAAAGTAAAGGAAAGAGGACAGGTAAGAGAAAAAGAAATAGGAAGTAGAAAAGACTTTTGTACAGCTTTTAATTTAAGGCTCCATCTGGGATTGTCTTTTGTTGTAGACGAATTTCTGAACAGTCTTATTAAATAGGGAACACAGAGCCAAATATAGGGGTGAAAGCCAGAGAGATCAGGGAAATAGTGATAGCCACCAGCTAACCTTATTCACCATGCCACCATAGCTTCCAAGAAAAAGCTACTACCTGTCTACCCATGCCTTTATTGCCTTGCTGTTCTGTCCTCTCGTTGGCTCTTAGCCCAACTACCTCACTTCCTTGTTACTGTCTGTCTGTACAGACCTCCAGGTCTCTGTGGTTGGTACTGGGTGTGTGTCACCATGCTTGGCTGTTCCCTAGTGTGTCCTTGAACACACAGAGAATGCCTGCCATGTGACTGGATTAAGAGTGTGTGCTACCACTGCCTGACTTTTGTTTATGGCTAGCAATGTCCTCTGATCTCCAGGCAAACTTTATTTATTAACATACAAATAAAATATCTCCACATTTCCCCTTTCTTGTCTAATAAAAATAAAAAATAATAAAAAGTTATACCTAATATAAGAAAAACTATATACAATAAATACAACAACTATATACAATATATACAAGCAATAAATACATGTTTTGCTCTGATTGGTTGATAAATAAAATGCTGATTGGCCAATAGCCAAGCTGGAAGTATAGGTGGAATAAGCAGACAAGGAGAATTCTGAGAAAGAAAAGCAGAACTGAGGAAGAGACACCAGCCTGCTATCTAGGGCGCAGCATGTAATGATACACAGGTAAAGCCAAGGAACATGTGGCAACATATAGATGAACAGAAATGGGCTGAGTTTAAATGTAAGAGATAGTCAGTAGTAAGCCTGAGTTCATGGCCAAGCAGTTTTAATAAATACAAGCCTCTGTGTGTTTGGGTCTTAGTGGCTGCTGACTGGGTGGGACACAGGAAAACTTCAGCTACAAATGGCACCAAAATATGGGACCTAAAATCTGAGAAAGTTTAAAAAAGAAAGAAAGAAAGAAAGAAAGAAAGAAAGGAAGGAAGGAAGGAAGGAAGGAAGGAAGGAAGGAAGGAAGGAAGAAAGAAAGAAAGAAAGAAAGAAAGAAAGAAAGAAAGAAAGAAAGAAAGAAAAAAGATTCTAAAACAGAGCTAAAAACAGCTTCCTAGCTGTCTCTCTCAGGCCAGCCTAAGTCTGCGGGTTTGAGCTACTCTATGGCAGGTTCCTGGCATCTGGGCTTGACCTGCAGCATGGCAGGAATGAGGTGTCTCCAAGCCATACATTATGCTGCACTGATTTAGCCTTTGCTAGTACAGACAGAAAAAAAAAAAAAGTTTTATGGGCTACACACTGCTTTGATAGACCCACTGCCTCCCAGAGTCAGTGGACAGCATGGCTCCCAGAGCTGGTGGTGAATTATCTCTGCCATGATGAAAAGCTGAACTGGGCAGAATCAGCAGCCAAGGCTTCTCCTTCAGCACTGGCCACTGCAGTTTAAAGCAACAGTTACACAAATAAGACAGATTCCGATGAAATAAGACTTTAAATGGTTTACAATATATGTAAAAATGCACGTAGGCTTGAAAAAGAGAAGAAAAGGAATATAGACAGTTACATAAGGAAATAGTTTAAAATAAATTATTTAAAGAGACAGTAAAGGTTATATAAAAATAAGCCACATAAAGATGGATATTACACAGAGAATCTGGATTGTGTTGTCTTTGACCTTTTTATCTGCAGAAAGACATTTGATTGTAAAGGCTGTTAATTAAGCATATATATATATTTATATTTATATTTTAAACATATCTTGACTTAAAAGTTTGGATCTAAGGATATGTTGTTTTGGAAAGGAGGTTCTGCTTTTGTTTCCATGGGAAGCAAGAGGCTATGGATTTGTTCCAGATTAAGATACATCAGGTTTGACCAGCCAAGACACCCTAAAAGGTCTCCAATGACACCATGGCCCAGATGATCCAACATCCAGAACAGTTTCAAGGCAACTGGTTCAGACAATGCAGCCTCATGGACTATTCCAGTCAAGACTTAAAAATAATTCTTAATTTTCTCAGGATCCACATAAGAATACAGCACCCTTTATCAGCAGGAAGTAACCTAGAAAACTATGCCCATATTCCCACAAAATGGATTATGGATATTTGTCTTTGTTTAGGTTGTTTACAGATTGTTATTGATCATAGTCAATATCTTTCTAAAGAAAAAAGGAGGATATGATATAGATATGATAGGATGAAAGGGTAGATTATTGAAACTACTTTTAAAGAGCAATTTGTTTAAAATGTTTTACATTGGTATAGATTTTGGTTTATTACTACAAATTTAAAGTTAATTTTGTTATACTGTATGTATATTTCTACTCTTGCTTAAAGTATTTTGTTTATGCAACTCATTTAAGATTATAGTGTATAGTTGAGAAATACAGATTAATAATTAGTCTTCTGTGATAGTCAAACTTATGTCATTTTAAGTTTTCTAGGTATACATAGATATATTTTAATTAGATAGGTAATCTTCAAACACTTCAAAGACCTACAGAATATGGCATTTAGAATGTTTTAAGAACTTAGACTTTTCTGGACAACGAGACATGTCCACTCCTGGCAGCACCAAATATGTAAAGGGAAATGATGGGCATTGAAGAAACTCATAGAATTTGCTTTCTTTGTTGCAAAAGTTAGCCACTGGGCAAAAAAAAAAAGTGCCCTTGCATCGATTGATAGTATGTTATATAAACTGGACATGCAGGACCCATAGGAAGGTGACCACTGAACTTTGCAAGATAAGATGGTCCTTCAGTTTCCTGCTTCACAGAGGAGACTACCAGATATTTTACAGGACACACAGAGAAGTGACTAAAAAACTCTAGACCTATAGGCTGAAGATGGATACCCCAAATTATGGAGAAATTTTGGATGACTGTCTAGGTAGCCAGCTATCTCTGTCATTCCAGATTTTTGGGAGTTGCTTACAATGCTCTTCCTCTTTACTTAGGTAATATTATATCCTTCTGGGATCTTTGATATAGTTGAAGACTAGATAGTTATTATCAAACATAGAAGTCAGGCAATGGTAGCACATGCCTTTAATCCTAGTATTTGGAAGGCAGAGATTCATCAGGATCTCTGTCAGTTCAAGGCCACACTGGGGAACAGAGCCCGGCATGGTGACACATGCCTTTAATCCCAGCACTAACCATAGATGTTTGATATAGTGGCTGGCTTTTTCCTCTGATCCTCAGATAAGCTTTATTAGGGTGCACAATATACTTGGGGACACAATATATCACCACAATTAGGAACTTCTGAACCATATAATATATGATCCTCTTTTTGAGGCTGGGATTGTGGATGGGTACCAGCATACCAAGCATAAGAGAATGATAAGATAATAAATTTAAATGCTTTAAGTCAATTCATGTGTGGTATTTTTTCACAGTAGCCATAGAATATTAATAAAGCCTCTAAAAGGATCTTACCATCAATATCTCCCTAGCAACATCCTCTTTATAAGATATTTTAAAAGATTTTATTACAGCTTCAAAGACTGTCTGTCCATCCCTAGCTCTCTGGCTTCCCAAGTAGTCTTCAACGTTTGGCATAGTAGCCTTCTTCATTTAATTAAATATTTTATGCTTTGAGAATTTCTTACATGATACTATGTATCATTTCTACTTGTTCCTTTCCCAACTCCAACTCTTATGGTGCTCTTCCTACTTCCTCTCAAATTCAAGACTTCTTTGTCTTTAATTATTATCTTTACATATATACAACCTGCTGACTCCATTTAGTGTTACTTATGTGTGTGTACAGCTGGCCACTGGGGATTAGATAAGCTATCTGGGGCCCATTCCCAGAGAAAAGTTTTATCTCCATCTCACAGAAGCCACTGATTGCCTGGAACTCTTCATCTAGTGATAGAGGCTTGTGAAATGTCTCCACTTCACATTGGCTTCTTATTATGCAGGTCTTGTTTAGACAACTATCTTGCTAATATTTCATGAGCTAGCGCCCCTGTTATAGCTAGCTGGCATCTTTGTTCTCTGGCTCTTAGAATCTTTCTGCCTCCTCTTCCCTGAGACTTAGGTATAGGGGTTGTGTTGTATTTGTACCAATTGACAATGGGCTCACTGTATTTAGTCTTTGCATTTTGACCTGTTGTGGATCTCTGTAGTCGCCTCAGCTGCCACGGGGAAAAAAAAAAAAAGCTCCTTTGGTGAGGCATTACATCTATATTTATTTGTGGGCCTAAGGGCAAGTATTTATAATACAGTTAGAAACTATCAATTTAGGAAAATGGCAGTAATAGGTTCTTCTCTAGAGGTTCCTCTTTGGCTTTGAGTAGTTCAATTGGTTTACAGCACCAGTCATAGATTCCCACCTATCTAGTGGGCCCTAAATCCAATTACACAACTCTTAGTTACTCCAAAAATATACCTGCCACTATGTCACTATTGGTGATATCATGCAGGATGGTCATTATCATGGCTCACAGGTTTTACAACTGAATAGACTATTGATTCCTTTTTTTCCCTTGGCAGCTTAAATAGCATCTGAAACTATTAAAGCTACTCCTTACAGAGGAGGCTTCTAGTTTAGTTCAATAAGTTCCTCCAGTTCTGCATTAAAAGTGCAATCAGGTCTTACATTCAAGTGCAAAGCTGGTGGTATAGTGGTGAGCATAAATGCCTTCCACAGTAGCCTTCCTGGTTTCTGTTGTTTCCTTTAAGTATAGGATCTGCTTCCTCATTTCTCTTCAAGGAACCACCAGACATCAAGAAGGACTTGTCATCTCTTTCAATCTTTCTCAAGGAGTTGCCTCTCACCTTCACAACCCCCTGTCAGCTCCCAGTTAGAAGCTGTGATGAAATTTCATAGATGACTCTCTGGTACTCATTATCAAAGTTGTGATTTCACCTGCATTTGTGTGATTTTTGAGAAAACACATGATCTCTGTGGCATCTTTTCTCATTTAATGTCATAGCTCCTATACAAAACATGATGCCTTGCAGAAAGGAGACATTCTTTTTTTTTTTTTTTTTTAAATTAAGACATGAGTAACTGAGTGATTGTACCTGGATGTCCAGTAGCCTGGACCCCAGGTACCTTCTTATTTGACTACCTTCTGCCAGAGTCACTCTCGTGCACAAATACTCTAATGGTGTGCCCTTATCAAGAGTACTGTAGAAAACAGCTCCATGAAATATGTTAACTGTGTTTCCTGCAGGCTTTGGCAAGAATTTGTTTCCATTATATTATTCAGGGTTTTTTTTTTTTAAATACCAAATAATGAAAAATAATTGATCCTGTTTTGGGTTAACTTTGCTTTCATAGAGTCTCTTAGTTTCTGTTTTGTAGTGGACACTGGGGGATCTGCCTGAATCTATCACAGCCATCAGGACAAATTCACACATACTGCCTTCCTACACTTGCATCTAAGGCTCCCTTCCACCCACCCTTCCTCATCTTCTGCTGAAATCAACATGATTTAATACCATTCCACTTCCAGGAACAGCCTGTATCTCATGATGACCAAGCTGAGTGTGGAATGACAGAATAAAGGCTTGTGTTATCCAATTAAAAACACTTAGCAGAGCCACTTTCAACTTCAGCTCCAATCACAGAGAAGGCTTTGTTCTCTGTTTTCATTGCCTCACTCCTCTCTTTGCCCATCTGCTGTCCGTGCCACAATGGGAACTAAGCCCAAGAAACCTCGGCAGGAAATACCTCAACATGAACTCTGCCTATACACTTATTTCCTACAGCATGTGATTTATGACATGCTTCTACAAAAACAAAAAATGAGTAATAATATCCCCCTTTACTCTACCTGAAGCCAAGAAGCCCATGGAATGGATTCCATGATTTACTTATCCACAGATTTAGTATGCAATTCCTATTTGTATATTTATCTGTCTGGGTGTTCTTTTTCACATTGCAATATTATTTTATTGATATATTCTTACTTTAATGTGCCACAGACTTGCAGAAGAAGGCAGGATTTCAGTGAACAAACAGAACAAATACGTAGGAATATAGTCCTGGATACACCAATTAAACACAGAGACTTAACTTTACTTAGATCATGTTGAAATTCCTTGTGCTGGGAGGACATAAATGTGCCCCAATACTGAGCATTTCAATCATTCCTCTCCAGTGTTCTGGTGTGTGTGTGTGTGTGTGTGTGTGTGTGTGTGTGTGTGTGTGTGTGCATGTGTGTGTGTTTCTGACAGTTCCTGCTGCTTAAAGAGAAATCCAGACACACAAAAAGTTATGAGAACACTTGTCTTTTCCTTTAAATTCCACTCTCTGACTAAGAACAAGCAGGGAGAATAGCAAAGTTATCTGGGTAATGGGAAATTCAGGAGGCAGATGGTTCATACATTGGTCAGTCTTCTATATTGTCCCTCTCTGAGACAGTGGTCTGTAATTACCTTCATAATGCTTTGTTTCTTAGCACTGCATGGCATTTGTCTCCTAAGAAATGAAGCATGCAATGGTGAATTGCTCCTGTAAAGTGGCTATGACTCTTCTTTTCAGTTCCTTATTTTTTAAAATCTTGTAACCAAAGTTACCAGGCACGAAAGTAGCATGAGAATTGAATAAGAGAACATTTCAATTGTTCAGTTCATGTACGTGAATATGATAGGTTATCATTTTTGGCAAGGAGAAAACAAGGCTTTTGAAATTGAGTTTTGGTTGAGCTTAGGGAATTACGTGTTGTGCTGGCATTTCTGATGAATGGTTCCTTGATCCAATATCAAAGACATTTACAATATCTGAACTTATCATTTGAAATTTCATTTCAAAAAATAAAATCAAAAGAGTAAGCCTTGATAGTGTTGGGGCAAATGCCAGATTATCTTTTCCTGAAGTTAAAGTGTTTTTCACAGAACACTAAATCCCTTGATAAGAAAACTCTTACATAGCTACAGTCATATTTGACCTGGTGCCTTTTCAATCACTGCAAAACAACTTCTCACACTGAAGGTTCATACATGATATAATGTGGGTTCCAGAGACCAATATAACAAGCACATTTACCTGGGTAGTATCTGAGCATCCTAGCAGAGAAGAAAGAGATGGAGTGATTCTAGAGTTTCAGTAGGCTGCTTGCTAACTTGTTTGTTACTCTATATTATGAACACAAAGACAATCTCTTAAGAATAGCTACTTTTTGGAAGGTGGTAGTGTATGCCAGCACTTGGGAGGCAGAGACAGGCAAATCTCTGGATTCGAGGCCAGCCTAGTCTACAGAGTGAGTTCCAGGATAGGCTCCAAATCTACACAGAGAAACCCTGTTTCAAAACACACACACACACACACACACACACACACACACACACACACACACACACACACGTTACTTTTCTGTTCCTGTGATAAAACACCATGACCAACACACTTATAAAGGAAGAGTTTATTTGGGCTTATGATTCTGGCCAGATAAGAGTCCATCATGGTAGGGAGGTAAGCTACAGGCATGGTGGCAGGAGCAGGAAGCTGAGAGCTCACATCCTCAGTTATAAGCAGGAAGAAAAGAGAGCAGACTGGAAGTTGGGCGAGATAATAAACACTCAGAGTCTCATAAGCCTCCCCAAATAGCAATGCCTACTGGGACCAACTGCCCAAATATCAGTCTATGGGGATATTCCCATTCAAATTACTACAAATAGAAATATAAAAAAATTATCAGTCAGCAGTTTATATATCCAAAAATATCCTCAAAACAGAGCTTATCCAATAAAAGAGAACTAAGTTATGCTATTAATTGCTTAAATCAGTTTATTTCAATAGTCATCTTGAGGAAGGTAACTTCTGCCCAGAAATCTATGAGATTAAGGCAGCTGCTTAGTGGAGTGAGGGTAGAACTCAGAACATGGACAGCAGCAGAAAGAATAATGGTAGAAAAGCTCTGTCCTTTATTTATTTTGTAAGCACTATTTTGCCTTCTAACATGACAGTAAAACTTACTAACATGACAGTAAAAACACTAATAGTTTCAATTGCAAAAAATGAAAAGGGAAAAAAATGTTAGAAAAAGTTAACAGAGTGTCATTGATAGGTATATGATTTCTGAGAATAAGAGTTCCTGGAAAGAGGCTGTCTACATGTCTACAAAGGCTGGTTGACTTACTAAAAGATCTTCAATGACTGGGAGAAGTTTGAGTGTTGCAAGTCCATAGCCAATTATCTCGGGCCATCTTTAGCCCCATTCAAAGTCTTTATTACCTCCTCCATATGTGACCTTACATCTTTTTGATTATTAGATAAATCATTTGCAAAGTATGAACAGACCCCTAGCTTCTACCAAGCAAAGGCCTAGGGATGCTGTCTGATGCTTATAAGGCCTATAACGGAGGTTTTCCTGCTTTGCTGTCACCTGTTCGTCTGGTACAACCACTCATGTGTTTGAAGTGTGTGACTTTATGACCTTTTCTATTTAGTTAATATAAAATATTCATGAAATTACTACCTCACTGGAGCATGGTATTTGGGCAAACCTGAAGTCTGTGTTATCTTAAAAATATCACGTATAGCAAACGAACCTGAATTAAAATATGACATTAACACTACACAGGTGAAATGGAGGGAAGAAAGGAAGTAGAAATGATGTAAATACCACACTCATGTGAAATTCTCAAAAATTAAAAAACTTACATCTTCCTCAAGACCCAGCTATAGGCATATACTCAAAGGATACCTCCACCACACTACAAGGACACTTGCTCTGTGTTCATAAGTAAAATTGATCTATAATTCTCTCTGCTGGGACTTTTTGTAGTTTGGATTAACTGTAGCCTTAAAAAATGAATTGAGCAATGTTACTCCTGTTTCTATTTTGTGGAATAATTTGAGGAGTGTTGGCATTAACTCTTCTCTGAAAGTCTGGTAGAATTCTGCACTAAAACCCTGGGCTTTTTTTGGTTTGGAGACTTTTAATGATTGCTTCTATTTTACTAAGGGTTTTACGTTTGTTTAAATTACTGATATGATCTTGATTTAACTTTGGTAAATGGTATATGCATGGAGAAAATTATTAATTTCTTTTATATTTTCCACTTTTGTAGAGTACAGGTTTTTAAAGTATGTCCTTGTGATTCTCTGGATTTCCTCATTGTCTGTTATTATGTCCTCTTTTTCATTTTTGATTTTGTTTATTTGTATATTTTCTCTCCATCTTTTAGTTAGTTTGGATAAGGGTTGGTTGATCTTATTGATTTTCTCAAAACAATAACTCTTTGTTTCAATGATTCTTTGTATTATTCTTTTTTTCTATTTTATTTATTTGAGGCCTCAGTTTGATTATTTCTTACTACCTACTCCTTTGGGGTGTGATTTCTTCTTTCTTCTTTTCTCCTTCTCCTTTTTCTCCTTCTTCTTCTTCTTCTTCTTCTTCTTCTTCTTCTTCTTCTTCTTCTTCTTCTTCTTCTTCTTCTTCTTCTTCTCCTCCTCCTCCTCCTCCTCCTCCTCCTTCTCTTCCTCCTCCTCCTCTTCCTCCTCCTCCTCCTCCTCCTCCTCCTCCTCCTCCTCCTCCTCTTCCTCCTCCTCCTCCTTCTTCTTCTTTTAGTTTTGGGATATGAGCTTATCCGCCAAAGTGGAAATAATGTCTGTTCAAAACCAAATGTTTGTTACTATAACTTCTGCATCACAATTAAAATCCAAACAGTTTAAAAAAAATAACAGTCAACTCAAGAAAAACCCACTACTTCAGTATTTCCATGATTAGTTTTTGTCTGGACTACCTGTCTATTGTTGAGACAGTGTGTGAGGGTCAATATGTGATTTAAGCTATAGTGGTGTTTCTTTTACAAACTTGGGTGCCTCAGTGTTTGGGGCATAGATATTAAGAAATCCAATGTCCTCTTGGTGGATTTTTTCCTCTGATGAGTATGTAGTATCTTGCCCTGTTTCTTCTGATTAGTTTTGGTTTGAATTTTATTTTGTCATACATTAAAGTGGCTACACCACCTTGCTTCTTAGGTCCATTTGTTTAGAATATCTTTTTCCATCCTTCTACTCTGAGGTGATGTCTATCCTTGATGTCAAGGTGTGTCTCTTAGATTCAGCAGGATGGATCCTGTTTTTCTCATCCACTCTGATTGTGTCCTCTTACTGGTGAATCAAGACCACTGATATTGAGAGATATCAATGAGCAGTGTTTGTTAATTCCTATCATTTTGTTGTGGTGGTGATGGTGTGTGTGTATATGTTGGGAGGGGTCCCCTCTTTTGATTTGCTTCTCTGGGTTTATTTATCTCTTGTTTTTCTTGGATGTGATTAAACTCTTCGGGTTGGAGTTTCTTTCTTGTGCTTTCCTGTGGAGTTGGATTTGTAGACAGATAACTGCTTAAATTTGGTTTATCACGAAATGTCTTAATTTCTCCATCTGTTGTAATTGTAAGTTTTGCTGGATACACTAAGTTGGGCTGCCAAAGGTGGTCTCTAAAAGTCTGTAGAACATCTGTCTGTCCAGGCTCTTCTGGCTTTTAGAATCTCCATTGAAAGATGTAATTCTAATAGGTCTGTCTTTATATGTTACTTGCTCATTTTCCCTTGCAGATTTTCATATTCTTTCTTTGTTCTGTGCATTTAATGTTTTGATTATTTTTTTCTGGTCCATCTATTTGGTGTTCTGTATGTTTCTTGTACCTTGACAGGCATCTCCTTCTTTAGGTTAAAAAAATGTTCTTCTGTGGTTTGTTGAAATATTTTCTGTGCCTTTGACATGGTTTCTTCTCCTTCTTTTACTCTTATTACTCTTAGATTTGGTCTTTTCATAATGTCCCAGACTTCCTGGTTGTTTTGTGTCAAAAAAATTTTTATATTTAATATTTTCTTTGACTGATATCCATTTCTTCTTTTGCATCTTCAATGCCTGAGATCTTCATTCCATCTCTTATATTCTGTTCATGAGGTTTGCTTCTGAGGTTCCTGTTCAAGTGTCTAAATTTTTCATTTCCAGATTTTCCTCAGTTTGAGTTTTCATTATTGATTATTGATTTTCACTTTCTGTTATTCCATTCCCACTTTCATGTCTTGAACTGTCTTGTTCATTTTCTCCCACTGTTTATGGTTTCACTGATTTCTTTAGGGATTTATTAATTTCCTCCTTAAGGATCTCCATCATATTCATAAAGGCTGATTTTTTCCCCTTGTGCTTCAGCTATGTTAGAATACTCAGGACCTGATGTGTTGTGATTGCTGGGATTTAGTGGAGACATATTGTCCTTGCTGTTTATGATTTTGTTTTTATTCTAGTGTATAGGCATCTAGGTTTAGGATGATTATAATTCTAGGTGCTGATATCTGGTCTTGTCTTTGTTGGGTGGGTGTTTTGTTCCTTGGTTTCTGTTGACATGTCTGGAGACATGTTAGGAGAGTGTGTTGCCTAGTAGGAATTCTGGGATCTTGATATGTGTAGCCAGTAGGGGTTCCAGATAAAATGTGTTTCTAGGTATGAGAACTGAGCTGACACTTTGGAATGTGGATGGGCTCGGAGTGGGGACCCAGGGGGCCACAGGAGAGAAGACTCAGGGTGTTCCACCAGAATCTGTTTAGTCCCTGGGAACAGGGTCAGAGATGAGAAACTGCAGCAGGAAGTCTGATACAAAGGTGGCAATGAAACTGGGAGACAGACTGGACATTGAAGAATGGAGGGAGAGGTGAAGGTCTGCAACTAACCTACCTGCCTCACTGACCAGAGTTTAAAGTTCTTAAACTTCTTTTTAGCCATGATTTCCATCAGGAGGCAAATAACTAAAGTCAAGCATTTGCAGTGAGGATAAAGAATAACAGCAGTGTGGAAGGACTAAGGGCCACACTGTGACGCAGCACTGGGGCTTCTGTGATGGCAAGCCTTAAGGTCTTAAGTTTTTCCCAATGGCTCCCAATTTTAAGACCACTGCAAATTAAGGAGGACTAAGGAGAGTGAGATCGCTAAAGAATGAAGTCTCTATGAGAAAAAGATGGAAGGGAAGGGGGTGATTCACAAAGAATCAGCATAGTCTCTTTATGAAGTAGGCTCCACTTCTAAAGATCCACAAATTCTAAACTTCGTATAAATTTAAATGTTTCCAATTTTATAGTAAATGAAAGTCATCATAAACATTAATTTGCAAACAGATTTCAAGACATGCACTGGCTTCTGTTGCAACAAAAAGGGAGAACAACTAATTGCAGTTACAAAGGGTCTTTAGCCTTGACAAGTAACAGCTCAGGGTTAGGGTTCTGTGAAGGAGCTAACTCGCTTTTCCCAAATAGTATTTTCATAATTAGCCAGGAAAAAACAGGATTTTGCCAGTACTTGGTTTTGTTTTTATGTCTGACTTTCTGTTTGTATATGCAATCATTCAATTTTATGGTTATATATTTAATTAAGGCCATATAAAATTACAAAAGGAAACAAAACAGGATACCACTGAGTCTCTATGTACCAGGTGCTATGTAAAAGGTATCTTATTTGATTTTCAAAGAAAATGAGAAAAGCTGAGTAACATACCCATTGCACAAGATGGTAAAATTTATCCTAAGATGATTTGGATTCATAACTCATCTTATGACCACTACACCATTTTATTCTCACCATCTCCTTCTTTGGAAAGACAAAGGGTTAACTGTTCAGCTGGTGGAGACATAAGCCATGGACTGTTTTATTTTGTTTTTTAAGTGGGCCATAGATGCATCTTGAGTATTCAATGATATTAGGAAGTACTTGAAAGGAAGTCAGAAAGGGCACAATTTACTACAAAACTTTCTTGGTGTTCTAAATATTTCCAGAATACTGGGGATTCCACCATCAGTCATCAGTGCCAAGATACCAAAGAATTTATGGTATACATGACAGAGGATTCACTGGCCACCACATTATTTCACCCAACTCAGCACCAGGAAACATTATGTCATGGAGGAAGCACAGCCATTGCACACTTCCCAAACAGAGTCTCTAAAGAGGGTGTGTGTGTGTGTCTGTATGTCTGTCTGTGTCCGTATCTGTGTGTGTGCATACACACGTGCATGTACCCACTGTCATTGTTAGCTTTAGTTGTCAACTTGATACAAATCTAAAGTCACCTAGGAAGAAAGAACATACTGAAGAATTGCCCAGAGCAGACGAGCCTATGGCCATGTCTGTGAGGCATTTTCTTAATTACTAATTGGTGTAAGAGGGCCAAGCCCACTATGATCAGTGCTATCTCTGGACAGGTAGGCTTGGAATGTTTAAAATAGATAGCTGAGGAGGCCTTGGGCGACCCCAGTAAATGGTGTTTCTTCTTGAATTCTGCTCCAAGCTCCTGCCTTGGGTTCCTGCCTTGGAATCCCTCAATGATGGACTATAAGCCATAAGACAAATAAACCCTTTCCTTTCCTAAATTGCCATTGGTCATGGTGTTATCATAGCAACAGAGATGTAAGCTAGAGAACTCACCATGAAGAATTAAGATAATTTACCTATTTGGGAGTAAATTTAGCAGTATCTATCAATCACCCCCAAAATTGCCTAGCTTTGACTCAAAGATACTTTTAAGGACTTACTTTAAGAAATAGTCAAAGGGGATTTGAGAGAGGTACTGAAGCCAGATAAACCTTTTTCACCTACCAGTATCATAATAACCAGTCAGAGGCTTAGTATTAATTACAAACTGTTTGGGCTATGGCTCAGGCTTCTTGCTAGCTAGCTCTTTCATCTTAAATTAACCCATTTCTAATAATATATGTATTGCTACATGGCCGTGGTATTACCAGTCTGATGGTATGTTGCTCCTTGGGCTGTGGGCTGGCATCTTCCCTGACTCTGGCTTCCTTTTACCTGTATCATTGCTTGAATTTCCCACCTGGCTATAATCTGCCTTGCCATAGGCCAGAGAAGCTTCTTTATTAACCAATGGTAGCAACATACATTCACAGCATACAGACAGAACATCCTACAGCAAGCTACAGCTCAGTTGTTAAGAGTATCAGCTGTTCTGCCTGTAGGAGGCCAGCTACCAACTTCTAAGAGGGTTCCTATGAGGAGGAGAGAGGATATAAACTTTTAGATAGAAAGATAGTGAAGATGAGAAAGATAGAAAAACAGGATAGCTTCAGGAGGACCTGGATGAAAACCCAACAGCCCCTTCTGCCTCTTCAAAAGGGCTTTTGATAACAATGTCAAGGGGCAGGGCAAAAGACCTTCCCCTTGTTAGAACAAAGCACACTGCACAGCCAAGTGTAGACCCTTCCAAACACCTGGTAACCATGCCTGTGGTCATATCATACCCTTATGCAGCCTTGCTAGGTAAAGCAAGCTCGGATTCTCAGACCCTGAATAAGTTCTCACTAGAAAACCTCTGTGGATCTCTACATCTGCCAGAGGACCTGGGTTCAGTTCCCAACATCCGCATGCCACACAGATGGGGCATAGCTATACATGCAGGCAAAACACCTATATACATAAAATAAAAATAAATATCCTTTTCAAAAAAGAAATATTCAGAATATACAAGATATTTATGAATTGAGATATTTGATAGTGTTGGTGCTAAGTATACTGTTCATTTCAATGTTATTGATATGAATAGCCAAAAATATCCATAAAGGGGAAATAATTCAATAAATGGTTGCATATTTACAAACCTAACACTAAGCAGAAACTAAAAAGAATGGGAAGGATAAACACAAGCTGATATTATTGCTTTAGATATCGATTGTCATATAAATAACAAGGTACTTCAGTTTAAGGACATTCTTTATGATGCCTCCAGACTCTCTGGACTGACACTCCTTGGTTGACTGGTTAATTCAACTGGAAGCTGGCCTGGAACAGAAATACTCAAGATCTGACTCAATTTATCAGGTAACTGTGATGTAGAGCAACTTCAATTCTCTTCTATGTAGATTTTCCTCACCTAGAAGTCTAGACCAGCTTAATGTATGTCACAGTCATACATTCATATCAAATTTATGCTGTTATCAACCTAGCTGGTGCCCATTGGCCAACATAAGATGCTTAGTCAGGCCCAGACAACATGAAAGAGAACTTCAGAGTCAGTTCTGGTAGGCATGATTCATTGGCAGACACTGATGGAACTATCTGCCATAACTATTAAGTAAGCTACTGAAGAAGTTGAAAAGTATAACAGATACCCTTTACTTTTAAAAGCTCACATGGAAAGTATCTGAAGAATACATTACATACATTGTTGAAAAGAATGAAAAGAAATTTGTGTGGCAAGTAGTGTCAAGGATAGGAGACAATTTGAGGGAATGAAGCCTCACATATGAGGTATCCCCAAAAGGAGACATTTTATGTGTATATATGCCTGATGTCTAAATTTCATATAATAATGATGTATTTTATAGCTTAAAATTATGAAATAAAATGGAGTTATAGATGAACTGTGCAAGAGAATGTCCTCAACACATCAACTGAAAAAATGTTAATGGCTGTAATGAGCAGTTTTTCTCTTCATGGTTTTCTCTGCCTTCCTTATTTTATATAAGAAATTTATACAAACTTTGAAATCAGAAAAAAATAACAATAAAGCAGCAGAATTAACTCAAACCAATGGGTGTATCTTTCTTATTCCTCACACAGATATTTCCATTGCATCATCATTTCATCTGCAATTTACATTATCAAAATACTCATATGTTTGAAGTGATGAAATGTCCCTAGTAGCAAAATAGGTACCTTTGTTCTAACAACCTACCCAGACCAGGAAGCAATTCAAAACTGCTATGTGATGATAAGCATTCTAAATGTGGCCTTTGGACTTCCCAAACCCAAAGCCATATTTGCTAATTTAGGAAGTTGCTTCCACGACACAGCTGTCATCATGTTTTAGCCATGGGCTTTAATAGCAAGGAAAACCTGCATTGTGTTTTATACTCTTTCTTGGTGTTTATTTATTTGTATTATTTTTTAATTATGTGAATGTGGGACAGGAGTGTGTTCATGTGCTGGTGCCTGCAGAGATACCCCCTGGAGCTATAGTTACAAGCAGTTGTAATCAGCCAGATGAGAGTGATAAGAATCAAAGAGTCTTCTGCAAAAGCAGTCTGCACACTTGACCACTGAGCCTTCTCTTCAACCATCTTGGTATTTCTTGAAGATATATTTGCTTTCCCTTCATATTCAAGTTTTTAAAATTTGCAAATGTAATCTCATGTCTGTTTTCATTTATTTTCAAAAACAGTATCAACATGGTGTGGTCTCACTTCACTAGTTGTACTGTTTGCTAGGTAATAGTAAAAGTAAAATTAATTTCCCCTACTTTCTTCAATTAAGAAAGATTTTTATTTTTATTTGAATATATAGTTATACATATCTATCATAGTTCATGAAGAGAATTAAATTTAATATTTATTAATTTGCTTATATAAGCATTAAGAGAAAATCCTGTATATTTACAGACACAAAGTGCATGTAATAACATTAATAAATTGGGTATACCCAACATATTTGGGATAGTGGTCATTGCTGGCCCTGAGGAAGACCAAAGATTAAGGATGGGGGTTTCTTTAGCCCTGCCTATAACTTTTCAGTTAAAAAGTGCAAACTGAAAGAACTGCTAGATCAGGTTATATACCATCTGTTATAGTATGTCTTCTGTACTCTAATATTTTTAATTAAAGCATTTTAATTAGAAAAGTATAAAAGTAACTCAAGTGCAGCTGGTACCATCATTGGGATGGCTGAGAAATAGCTGAGCAAGGCTACTAAGGTGACTTCTGAAATAAGCCAGACCCAGAAAGGAATCAGATGCTCTGCTGCCAAATTATGCCAGTTATTTTTAGGCCAGGAACTCTATCCAAAGCATGTATACAAGAGGACAGCACTTTCTTAATATGTTGTCTCTGGGGGAAAAAAAGCACAACCCCAGTTTTAGCAATGAGCATTTGTCTTTCAAGCTCTTGTTGGATTCAACAGGAGATTGAATTCAACTATTCCTCTGCTTTGGGGACTGGAGGCATGGCAAATGCAAGTCTAATTAGAATCCAGACAAGTCCCAAACCCCAGGAATTTTCTTGACAAGGGGACAATATCCAGGCACAGAAAATTTTCTTTGAATGGCCAGAATTGACCTTTCCCAAAGATGGTGTAAAAATATCAGCAAGGATTAGAAGGAGGGCTCCACAGGATCCTACCATTAAGTAGGTGTAGGCAAAGCAGTTCATGTGGAAATAGGCTTCTGGAATTACAATGATCCACAACATGCAAAGTACTCCTGGAGGTTTTTGCTGTGAGGTCTATTTGTGCATGATATTATGTACATTTAAGTTTCTACACATTTTCCATATGTTCTGTTCTAGGCCCTTAGATTGGAAAATTCATTCAATCAGACCTAACTATTTGTTAATCACACAGAAATTAATCCCAAAAGCAGTCTTCACTAAAATAACAGGCAAGTACTTTCTATCATCAGAGATTAAAGTCTTGATGCAAAGAGCAGAGCTGAGAAATTGTTATTGAGGGGGCATTTTCATTACAAGATATAGAGAAATCAAACTGTAACTGAGTTTGAAGCTTCCTCTCTTCTGACTTTCATAATGCTGTAATGTGTTATACAGGTTACTAGGCTGAGAAGAAGCATCAGTGCCTTACCAAGCTGTGAACCTTATAAATTACAGTATTAACTTGGAATACAAGATGTGTTCACTGTTGCATTAGTGGCACAACTATGGTGGAGGTAACCAAGTACTCTGATTAGATTTGAGACCCACTCCACATGAGGGAATTTATACCTGGTATTGTAAATCTAGTAAAACAAAACAAAACAAAACATGGCTGACAAGGTCTTAGGCCCTAAAGGAGAACTTACTACTATTGTTTAACTAAAGTAGCATAGTGCCACCCAAAATTCTAAATAGTTGTATTTTTA
>NW_023411323.1:35704-85132 GCF_903995425.1 Onychomys torridus
CGAGGATCTTGAAGAACTGAATAAGCATTCCATACTCTATATGTCTAAACCCAAACTCACTTCCTCTTTCTCCCTAGACCACTACTCATGATTTCTCCTTCCCAGTTAGATAGAGTCAGTCTCTTTTACTGAATTCCTCAAGGGAGCAATCTTGTACTTAGCTTCCATTTCCCTTTTATTTTCATACACAATCTAATGGGAAATTCTATCACTCTGTCTCCAAAGTAAATACAGACTCTGTTACTATCTCATACACCACCACCCTGATTCAAAGATTCAGCACTTCAGATCTGGTTATTATGCATGTCCTAACTATACTGACCACAGAACCTTTTGTTCACTGCTTGCTAATACATGGCTGATCAAGCCACCCTTTTGCTCAAACCATTCTGTGATCCTCCATCTCACAGAAAGGCAAATCTTCAAAACAGCCCAAAGATGCCAAATGACTATACCTCCCATCCCTAACATCCCTTTTTCCAGTCTCCTTGCTGGTCCTTCTGAATCAGGGCATTTAAAGAATAGAAACTATCTGAAGAAAATATTTAGTAGCTCCTCTTGAACTGGCATGTGTATCATGGTGTAATATTTTGCTATGTGCAATTAATTCAGTCTATTAAATGCAGTCTCTTCTCCACATCTTGACCTTTTCTCTTGTCATTCTAGATTTTTTTAATCCTAGAGCATTTTTAAAATTTTTTTTTTATTTTATGTGAATTGGTGTTTTGCCTGCATATATGTTTGTGTGAGGGTGTCAGATCTTGGAGTTACAGACAATGGTAAGCTGCCATGTAGGTGCTGGGAATTGAACCTGGGTCTTCTGGGAGAAGAGCATGTACTCCTAACCACTGAGCCATCTCTCCAGCCTTCCCCACCCATGTCATTCTAGAATTTTAAAACACAAGACTTTGCAAAATTCCAGAAAGTTTTTCCCATTATCATTATTGCCACTGATATTCCACAAATTCCTGTTGCATATACGCTTGTTTAATGAAATTTACTTTATATTTTCTATATGTAACAGTCATGTATTAGCATGTCATATATTAATATATAAAATATTAGTGTATATATATATATATATATAGTAATATATTATGACATAAATGATGGCATTAAATGTGTGTGTGTGTGTGTGTGTGTGTGTGTGTGTGTGTGTGTGTGTGTGTGTGTGTGTATGCACTGATGTTAGGGAATTCAACTGTACATTTTGAGTCCAAATATGGAGGATAGACAGCTTTGTCTTCTAATTCATGTATTCCTTCTAAGTAACCCATATAGAAATGCATGGCAAACCAGCATGGAAAAACCAGATTTAAAAATTATACTCATCTCAGTTCACTATCATTTTTAGTCTTATTTCACTGATAGAAGTCAGGACTTTGATCTTAAAGCTATAAACACTTGATTATATTTTGTCAGAAATATTTAAAAATTGTCTTTTAAAGGAAAAAAGGAGAAGAAAAGTGTTATAAGCACCACAGAATCTTGAATATCATTTTTCCAGGTATCTTTAAATAGCATCTAAATTTACCTATTAAAATACTGGAAGAATAACTCATTGGTCTATTTATCTTCCCATTTCATAAAGGAGAAACAAAATAACTAACCTGGTGTCAGAACAAGAGATAGGTTTGTCTATTTCCAAAACTGGGCCAATTAAGCCATCTCCTAGGTCATTCTGCCCCAAGTTACATTCCATAGTAGTACACCTAGTATCTCCAGGAAATTTTATGTCATAAAATCCAGCATTCAAATACCACATTAGTTCCTTCTGCTCCAAATCTCACATGGTTCTATTTTCCTTAGTAACTTATTTTATAAAGACAAAGACTGTCTGTCCTTATGCCTGAATTCCTATTTTACATGTGGACAATTATATGTTGCTTTCCTTTCTAATTAACCAATTATTGATCCCAATATTTATCAATCATTTTTAGTATTTTCAGTCATACATTAAAGTTCTCATTTGGTGTTTGTTTATGAGATAGGATCTTGCTATGTTACTCATTATTCTCCTGACTCAGCCTCTTGAGTACTGGGATTGAATATAAGGCCAACACACTTAGTATTGCTGATTGATTTTAGCCATGCCACTATAAACTTTAAATCATGACTTTAAATTATCAGTTGTATAATACAAACTAGCTCTTAATGTAAAATACTGAATTTTTTCCCAAAACATACTGATAAACTTCAGTATTCAGAATGTTCCCATTTAGAATTCAACTCAATAATTTTCCATATGCTCCATATTAAAATTCCATGTAGCAAGAAGTGATTCCATTTTGAGTACTCATGCTGTGGATATCACTCTGTGTAAATAAAGTTCTGATTGGCCAGTGGCCAGGCAGGAAGTATAGGCGGGGCAAGAGAGAAGAGAATTCTGGGAAGCAGAAGGCTGGGGAGAGACTCCACCAGCCGCCGCCATGAAAAGCAACATGTAAAGACACTGGTAAGCCACAAGCCATGTGGCAAAGTATAGACTAACAGAAATGGGTTAATTTAAGATAAAAGAAGCAGATAACAAGAAGCCTGCCAGGGCCATACAGTTTCTAAACAATGTAAGTTTCTGTGTGCTTTCTTGGTTGGGTCTGAGCAACTGTGGGACTGGCGGATGAGAGAGATTTGTCCTGACTGCAGGCCAGGCAAGAAAACTCTAACTACATACTCATAACAATAAAGCAGTTTTCCAGCTAGCCAGACCCTCTTGTGGATAAGCACAGGTTGCCTTAAGTGGGCAGTGATGAAATGATGAAGGGCACTGGAGATGAAGTTCCTCTATATTACAAATCCACTTCACTTTCCTTTAACTAGCCCTCACCCAGCCTTAGAAATGGATCTGAGCACTGGTGTCCTATCCTTTATCCACTGTGACTATAATCACAAATGAAGAGTAATCTACTTCTTGACAAGAAAACTCTTTAAGTAAATTTGGTTGCCCAATAGCATATGATTATGAATCATTTCCCATTTGTGTCACTAAAGTGATCTGGCATTATTGCTTTTTCCCAAAACTTTGCAATCAAAAGACACTTAACCACAAAGGATTTACTACCCATCAACCACACCCAAAGCTCACATCCAACAGCTTTGAGGGGAGCCTGGGGCTTCCCATGAAGGGAATTGTAGGGTGCCTGGACAGCATGATGTGACAGAAAGTGACTTTCAAAAAACAAAACAACAAAAAAGAAAAACCCTGATTTTTTAATCACAGCTCTGTCACTTCCAGACAAGCCACTTACTGTGGTGGGTATTGTGTTCCCTGAAATATTGTGTGTTTCCCAAAATAAACATATCTGGGGCCAGAGAACAGACAGCCACTAGAACAGAGCCAGAAATGGTGGCTAGAAAATGGGAAGAGTAAACCATAACAGAAGTTGGGCGGTGGTGGTACACACCTTTAATCCCAGCACTTGTGAGGCAGAGCTAGCCAGATCTCTGAGTTCAAGGCCACTTTAGAAACAGCTAAGCATAGTGACCCACGCCTTTAATCCCAGGGAATGGGGGCAGAAAGAAAAAGATATATAAGGCGAGAGGACCAAGAACTAAAGAGGAAAAAGCATGTAGTTAGTTAAGCTTTGGAGCAACAGTTCAGCTGAGATTCATGTGTAGGAGGAAGACTCAGAAGCTTCCAGCCTGAGGAAACAGAATCACCTGAGGAACTAGCAAGGTGAGATAGCTGTGGCTTGTTCTGCTTCTCTGATCTTCCAGCATTCACCCCAATAACTGGCCTCGGGTTTGAGTTTTATTAATAAGACTCTTTAAGTTTCCTGTTACAACTTACCATCTCTGAGTTTCACTTATTTCAGTTAATATAACCCACTCACTTGATTTTTCCAGGAATGACATCTGAGAATGCTTTACACAAAAAAACACTAACAAAAGGAAGGTCCTCCCTGGGTGCATTTCCTCTCAGCTCACTCAGTAAAGAGTCTTGAAAACCTAAGAGCACCCCTTTCCTCCTAACCATCACAAGGGATTCTGAGGCTTGAACACAAGTATACAGCCACACAAATGAGAATAAATACAATAGTCAAATCCTTAATTTCAAGACAATACAAGTTATTTTACCACTATAACTTGTGGTGATATATTGTATACCCCAGTATATTGTGTGCCCTAATAAAACTTATCTGGGGTCAGAGAACAGCCACTATATTAGACATAGAGGCCAGACACTGGTGGTACACACCCTTAATCCTATCACTCAGGAGGTAGAGATCTGTCTGGATCTCTGTGAGTTCAAGGTCACACTGGGAACAGAGCCAGGCATGGTGGCACACACCTTTAATCCTAGGACTTGAGATCTCATGTCTTTGCTTGGGAGGGACACCTGCCTTTAATCCCAGGAAGTGATGGCAAGAAGCAGAAAGGTATACAAGGTGTGAGGACCAGGAACTAGAAGCTTTTTAGCATCAGCTTAGCTGAGATCCATTCAGATGAGGACTCAGAGGCTTTCAGTCTGAGGAAACAAGATCAGCTGAGGAGTTGGTGAGGTGAGCTTGGCTGTGGCTGGTTCTGTTTCTCTGATCTTTCAGTTTTCACCCCAATATCTGGCTCTGGTTTTTTTTGTTTGTTTGTTTGTTTTTATTAATAAGACTGTTTAGAAATTTGTGTTACAATAGCTACTTCTAACATCAACTTAGAAAAGTTTTCAAATTCCTATTATAAACTATTTCTTATTTTGCTGGTACCTGTCTGCAGTGTAGTAGTAGTAGTGGTAACACTTTAAGCCAGTCAAGGATACCTCAAAATGACTTCACAAAACCAAATACAGCCAGGAAGGGAAAAAAAATGAGCTGGGTGGTGGTGGCACACCCTTTTATCCCAGCACTCAGGAGGCAGATGCAGGCAGATCTCTGTGAGTTCGAGGCCAGCCTGAGCTACAGAGTGAGTTCCAGGAAAGGCGCAAAGCTACACAGAGAAACCCTGTCTCAGGGGAAAAAAAAAAAAAAAAAAAAGAGCCACAGAGGGGGATGGGGCATGAGAGGGTCAGCTCCTGCTCTACATTCCACATTTCACATCACCCCATACAGCTAACAGAACTCAAAACATCCTCCTAAGCAGGACAGAACCATGAACTTGGAGATGATTTCTGTAGGCAGACATCGTTCTCAGAGGAGTACAGGAAATGACTTTAACTACAGCTGCCAGATTTAGCAAATACAGATTGAGGAAGTGAAATAAAATTTAATTCCCAATAAATGTAAATCATTACTTCTATTTATTCACGTACAGGTTTGTTGCTACCTGAAATTCAAATTTAACTGAATGACATATTGCATTAGGCAACACTTGACACCATCAAAAGGCCCATGGACATTAGAAGCCTCAGATAGATTTTTGTTGAACTCTGGTGTTGGATCACAAACAGAACAATGTCTTTACCAACACTGTCACTTTGAAAGAGAGGTTGAAGGGTCAGACATCATCCACACAGAAAGACATCTTGCCTCCATCATTCTCTGAGTCTGTACCCTGGAGCTGTGCCACTGTTCAGCCCTGCATTCAATCATGCTAGAAATACTAGGCAATTGCCATGCTCAGGCACTCCTCTTGTCCCTGGGAATCAAGAAGTGACCCAGATAAACAGTCCACGCTGGAAGAAAATTCTTACTCCTTTTGAAGGAGGAGCAGGCCTTTCATTTTTAGTATAACCATTGCAGTTCATACAGGTACTCTGTTGTAGACCTGAGAAACAAAATGTGTACTCATCTTGTTCTTTGCAACATGACTCTGAACTTGGTAATATCAAGCATGGAAAGATGAGGAAACTGTACTCCATGCTTTTCAAGGGCTTACAGTTAGTAAAGAACATTCACAGACCAAAAGCAAACATGAGCTAAGGCCAATCATGATCAGACATTGAGCTCAATAGGTAACTGAGCATGACCTTGAACTTTTGATCCCAGTACATCTAGGGAACTGGTATTAAAGACTTAAACCACCATTTCCAATTTTTGCATTGCTAGGGATCAAACTCAGAGCCTTGTACATGCAATGAAAATACTCTATCACATTCCTAGCTCTAGTTTTCTCAAATTAAAACTAGAATTTTCTATTCATGATAGAAGTGTGTCCATAAGTGATCTTCTCTTTTCTGCACTGAATCATATGAAGATTGGCAGGATGTGAATAACAACATCATTGTGCAGCCAAATTCAGATCTCTGGGAGCTGGTAGGAATGGTCTACTCATTGCTCCCAGTTCATTTATTCAACTTCTATTGCTAAAATATGAAATATTATTATTGTCATATAAAGCAGATAATCACAGTTGTATTACAATTATAATTAATGTACTGGATTAAAATATCTGGAAGAGAACTTTAACACTATAATCAAGACTTTATTTAATTTAATCAAGACTATTTATTCATTTATCACTATTTTACATAGTAGCTATTGTAAACAAGAGTTTCTTTTCACTTTCCAAAATGAATGAAAGGCTCTTCCTTTTTTTTTTGAATCCTAGACCCTCAGGCATGCTGATAAATGCTCTTCTACTGAGCTAAATACCCAGGTCTTTTCTTCTTAGCTTATTAACAGTCTGAGGTACTCTATGAAAATGGACTGCTTGTTTTTTCATCTAGAAAACTCTAGAAAGAGCATTCAGGTTAAGAGATTCTGATCTTCATATTCACTTTAGAGACATTCATAAAATTACCCAGGCCATCTAGTGTATGCATATCTCGCAAGCCATCAATTTCTTGACAGATATCATCTTGAAGAACATGCTGTTCCTGACATTTCACCTTTACTTTGGAGTCCACAGGAAAGGCCAGGCCTAACAACAGTAGGGCAGTGGGGAAGGAGGACACAGGGTCAGAGTCCTAAAATGAATGCTGATTTCTGGCTAATCATACTTTAAACTGTAGAGTACCACTGAGCTTGCAGCTTAAGATGTAGACTCTCTGGTCACTGAATGGATCCAGGTGAACAGAGAAGCCCACATATACCACTACGCACCTGGAGCCTATGCTCAGAGCACACTGCCACCTAAACCAGAAGAGGAAACCACACAGGAAGAAAAAAAAAATCCCAGAAGAAACCAAGATGGCAGAATATTAGCGCACAAAATAACCCCACAAAAAAATGCAGTAAGAAGCTCTTTGAAAATGTTAGGTGTGGTGGCTCAGAGCTGTAATCTTGGTCCTTGTTTGGCAGATTAGGAGAACACGAGTTCAGCTACATAATGAGATTCTGTCACCAGAAAACCAGGGCTGTACTGTCTGAAGTATGGCAGACAGAAGTTTTCCTCCCATTCTGTAGGCTGTAAGGTTCTATGTTTACTCTGTTGGTAGTTTGTTTTACTATATAGAAGCTTGAATAGTATATAATCCTATTTGTCAATTCATAGGGCTAACTCCTTTGCATTTTCAGTAGAATAATATGCTAGGAAACCCATGCCACTGGATTAAGTAATAGTCCAAGAGACTTCACAGAAAGAAAGAAAGAAAGAAAGAAAGAAAGAAAGAAAGAAAGAAAGAAAGAAAGAAAGAAAGAAAGAAAGAAGGAAGGAAGGAAGGAAGGAAGGAAGGAAGGAAGGAAGGAAGGAAGGAAGGAAGGAAGGAAGAAAAGGAAGAAAGAAAGAAGGAAGGAAAAAAGGAAGAAAGAAAGAGAGAGAGAAAGAAAGAAAGAAAGAAAGGAAGGAAGGAAGGAAGGAAGGAAGGAAGGAAGGAAGGAAGGAAGGAAGGAAGAAAGGAAGAAAGAAAGAAAGAAAAATGAGGACTCAGGAATATAGTTTTATTGTAAATGACTTATCTACTATGCTTAAGGCTATCTATTAAGCCCTAGGAACCTAAAGGGAAAAAATGTTCACAAAAAAAGGAGAGTAACTGAAGGATTAAAATAATTCCTGAAAACAAAGGCTTTTTATAGTACTTCAGCCAGAATGTTATTCCACAGTAAGTTTCAAACAAACGCACACACTACCAAAGGCAAAGTGTGTCCTTTCTCTGGACATCTGCACTGTTTCCATCCCTCCTCCTGTGACATCAGTCTTTCTACCCAATTCATTTCTGGTGTCTCCTTGTTCTTATCTCTCTTGCCCCTCTTTACATAAAGTATAGGTACATGTTGTTATTTTAAAACAGACTCTCAGAGAGTCTAGGCTACCCTAAAACTTACTATGTAGCTCAGGCTGACCTCAATTCCTGACCCTTTGCCCTTTGGCTTATTAGAGATTATTCCTGACTTAAAATGTATTCAAATTAATGAATTATCTCACTGAGGCCTACACTGTCCAGGTTATTTTTTAAGTATTCTATGTGTATGTTTGTGTTCATGTATGAACAAGTGTATGAGACTGTATGTGGAGGCTAGAAGTCTTTCTCTATTCCACTATCAATTTCTACCTTATTTTAAAGATATATTTATTTTTATTTTATGTTTATAAGTGCTTGCCTGTATGTATGTACATGGACCACATATGTAACTCCTGGAATTAGAGTTACAGGTAATTAAGAGCTGCCATGTGGGTGTTGGAAACAGATCCTGGGTTCTCTGCAAAAGCGGCAAATGCTATTTACCACTGAGCCATCTCTCAGACCATCTACCTTATTGTTTGAGACAAGGTCTCTTGCTGAGCCTGAAATTTTCCAACTAGATTGACTATCCAACAAGCCCCAGGAATTTCTTGTTTCCATCTCTCTGGTGCTGGGATCATAGGCATATGCTGCCAACTACATTTGCTTGGCTGCTGTAACCTGAACTCAGGTCTTCACACTTATGCAGCAAATATGTTATTTACTGGGCCATCTTCCCAGCCCTCAAGTATTAAAAATTAGATTTATAGACTCTTAAATTTGTCCACTCAAGATTAATACCCCAAAATAGTGATTAAACTTTGCTCCAGTCTGGAGTGACACAACTTCCTAATCTGGGGTTATTCTGAGTGGTTTTTCTCCCTCAAATTCTGTCTCTTAGTTGAGTTGAATAACCTATATCTAGTGCCAGTGACCCCCAATTCATTCTGATAGCTCTCTCTTATACATTTTTTCTATTTTTAAGAAAAGTTTCTCAAACACTGTGGCCACTAGCAGGGAGATCTGTGACTTCTCACAATACTGAACTGGTTAGGCAGGCTATCGGCTTGCCTCTCCTGGGCTCAGTCACATGGCTGCTTTCAGAAGTTCACTTTATTTGCCCCCTACTCCATCCCAGCAGATCTTACTAGATATTGTCTGGGAACTTATTTCCTAATCCTCAGATATTCCCATCTCACTAGACTGGCTTTCTTCTATGGCCAAAAGAGAAGTGTTCCATGGGCTGAAAGCCTAAGCTTCAAGGTATAAAGTCACATGCTTTATTTTTCTTCAAAGTGCTAAAAGTCACATAATCTGTTATAAATGTGCACATTGGTAGACTTTATTCTTATTTCTCTCACTAGAATGCAAGCTTCATGGAAAAAGGAACTTCATCTTTTAACTTTCATGTCTTCAATATGTAAAACACCTCTGGGTACTGTACAGGAGCTCTACAAACTGCTGAAAGAAAGAATGGATGTTCTTTCTTAGTCACCAGGTCCTGCTGATTATACGTTTTTATCAGTCACTTCTCAGAAGTATACCAATGGATTCTGGCCCCTATCCTGTGCCAGGATTCCTTCTAAACTCCATTCTATACTCATGTAAGTCAGAAGAACAGGGCTAATCATGGCATGCCTCAGCTTTATAACTGCAATAATCTCTTTGCCATCAACAGAATAAAATCCTAAGTCTTAACCATGGAAATCAGAGCTTTCCTGACAGAATCCAAATCTCTTTGGCTCGTGCTCTCCACCACTCCACTCTGAAACAATTGGTCTTTTTTCCAATGTGTGAACATGGGTGAGGGGGTGGCTTCCCACCTACTCTTTACAGAGTGGTTTAGTTCCTTGGTGAAATTTGAACCTGTGTGAATGCTGGAGTGTTCAGTGTTCTTCTATCCCAGCAGTTTTCAACCTTCCTAATGCTGTGACCCTTTCATGTTGTGATGACCCCCAACCATAAAATTATTTCTGTTGCTACTTCAGAACTGTATTTTGCTACTATTATGAATTGAAATGTAAATATCTGTGTTTTCCAGTGGTCTTGGGCAATCCCTGTGAAAGAGTTGTTCAATCCCAAAAGGAGTTGTGACCCACAGGTTGGGAACCACTTGATCTAGCCTTTTCTGTCTATCAAACTTGCCACCATCTTTAAGAGGCCACATTTCTACCACCTAGCTAGAGAAACTGTTTTATTATAGTTGTTCTCTTATATAGCTATGCTTTCCTCTCCCCGGCCTCACAAACTGTCATCCTCCTACATTTTTTCTTTATCTTTTAATTTATATCTTCTAGTTAAGGTTTGACATGAAGTAGATGCTGGAGAAATGTTAGTTGAAAAATAAAATTCCCAACAATAGATTCCACAAATCTAAATGTCAAAGTACAATAGATGACAATGAAGTTTTCTGTACCAGAGATAACTCCAGACCAAAGGACACAGGACACAGATGCTACCATCAAAGTGAAGGGGAAAGACAACACACCAGGAGATTTGTATCATGTATATTAAACCTTTTGGTTGCTTCTCCTCAGTTTCATCAGAAATCCAAGCAGACCAATTCTCAAAAGCTAACTATTGAATACATGATTTTCAGATGTATATCCATTCAAATGATTAATTGCAAGAGAATCCTATGGTTTACTTTTACCGTTGGTTTCATAGGATCACAGAGCATAAAGGGTGATGGACTTGAAATGCCTGAAGGTGGGACAATCGGCCAATGATGAATATGTCACTGTATCTGCTCAATCTCACATCAAGTCTGCTCTTGAGTTAGTGGAAACCAGAAACTTTTAGAGTAAATAATTCCTCTCCACAATTCTCTCTTCCCCACTAGTCTGATGGATCACTAAATAGATAAATATTATTTTTGTTCAATGGAATATAGGAGCCTTTTTCCTGTACACTGATAAGTGTGGATGTTTTTGGAAACATTTGAGCTCATGTTGGCAGTTTTAGCTCTCACCACATAGTGACTTTCCTGGCAACTCCCCTATCATGATATATTTAGCACAGTTTGAGGCAAATACTGGACTACCTACCCCATGACATTTCCAGCCCAGATTGACAAGGCTCCCCTTCCATAATCTGCTGCAGCTGGTGGTCCTCAAATACAGCATTCCCCCTATCAGTCTTCTGTGGTATCCTGAATCTCAAGATGTGATGTTGGCAGGAAAGCTAAGCACAGATTCTTCCACCATAGAATCAGTCTCCATAGTCAAGGACTTTCAGACCCCAAGAGAGCAGTTTGTATATTTTTGCTCAATGAAATATTGAAACTTCTTTCCTTATGCAGTTTTTTGGAAATATATCAACTAGTATGGACCTTGTAAGCACTGAGTTCTTTGTTGGCTCTGATTCTGCCTCTGTAATTGTCAAAGAAAGAACATTCTTTCTATATTTTTCAACAAACATATGATTCAATGTGGCAAGTTAAATGTCTTTATCTACAGAAATTCTTTTAATTAGTGTATTTTGTATCTTATCAATCATAGTCATAAACATAAAAATATTCAGAATAACACTAAAAGTTTCTAATACGGCTCTTAGGGCACTGTAATTCTGCTGCATTCCCTCTTCCTAGAATGGCAGTTTTGAGCATAGCGTTAATCACTTTATTAAAGCAGATACATTATAATCTGAATTCCACCATTATCTGGAGGTGTGATCTATATATGTGGTTAATGTGTCCCCATGATTGCTTTACACATGACATGGCAACATATGGATCATGTCACAGTCATTTCCACCCCCTAACACCATGGCCTTATCACTAATATTTAGCCTTCTTTCCCACTAAGTTCAGAACCTAAATCAGAACCAGGAATCAATCAATGGATTCTGGTGGGGCCCATAACCTAGTGAACAGATTGAACATATGACATAAAATTTATTATTTCTGTTTCCTAGAGTGTAAGTCACTTCTCAACTCTGAAATCAAAGTAGCTAGGTCTTAACATTCAATGAATGCAGGTGTATAAAGTATACCTTGCTCAACACAGAGCAACAACTGAAAGCACAGAGGCAAAGCATTAGAGTTTGAATTGAAATCACATTGAAGATGAGAGAAACTTGTCTAAAAGGAGGAATCAGACTAAAGCATATGAAACAAATCAGAAATATAAAGTCTCACTATTCACCATGATCTGAAAAGGAAATAAGATGAATCTAGGATCTGTCTAATTGTTTTATGCTGTGGACTAAGACTAGTATACTGGGCTTTATCAAAATACATAAGAACACGCCCCTGAATTGTCCGTTCCTGTGTTACCTGATTCTGTGTTGAAGAACTGACTTTCTAATCAGCTTCTCAGCTCTGTTATTCATCAGAAAGCAATCTTAAGTAATAGGTAGTCACCACTTTAAGCAAAAATATGGCAAATACACAGAAGTATGCTCTCAGAAATGAGGGTAAGTGCACAACGTCTAAGTCTAACCTGACTCTTCTTTTTATAAGTAAACATATTGCCAGCAAAGTTTATACAGCTACATCTGCCTCTTTTGAGTTTAGAAACTGGGCTATCTTTCAAGTATTTTCAGTCATCCATCTACTCATCTTACCTTAGAGTGGGACATCCTGAACCTTTATGGTTTAACAAGGCCCTGCAAAAAGATATGAGAGGACTGTGAAGCTAATTTCTGGGAGATTTAAGTAAGAATTGTTTGGACTGCCTTACTGAATGTGCTGGATACAGCTTCAACTCCTTGCAGGGACCCAGAATCTGTCACAATTGTAAGAATGAACTATATGATAATCCAATGAATTATGGAAGGCATGGTATACATGGAAAATTGGGAGCCTGAGAATGATATCTTTTTTAAAAAAATGGGCCAAGGGGGCTGGAGAGATAGCTCAGTTGGTAAAGTATCTTCTAAGCAAACACAAGGACCTGTGGTAGGGTTCCCAAACCCATGTGAAAAGTCAAGCACAATGGCATATGCTTGTAACTGAGGGTGGAGGGTGTGACTCAAAAAAGTCGACAAAGTGAATTGGCCAGTCAGTCTAGCCAAATTTATGAACTGTAGGTTCACTGAGAGACCTTATCTCAAAAATAAAAGGATAGAGCTATCAAGAAAAGACACCAACATCAACCTCTGGCCTCTGTGGGCACATGGGCATGTTAACCTTCACTCTTGTACACACCCACACTAACAAGTATATACAACACACACACACACACACACACACACACACACACACACACACATACACACAAGAAAAAGAAAAAAATAGTCCAATGTTTTGCACAGTTATCATTCAATTCCTAAACAAATTAACCAGTTACCTTATGTCTTATGTTTTTTTCATCTTCTAAAAGATAAAATGGACATTGAGAAGCCAAGCAACTTTTCCTGGTTGACATCATTAATAAATAGTGATGAAAATTCTGTACAGAGGATTTGTCTACAGAAGCCACACTCATTCCATATTTCCACTTCCCTGGTGTTTCACATTAAACAATGTTTTTTAATTGACTTTTTTCCATACCTTCCTAGGTTGAAGTCTTGTTTATTGCTAACAAGGTGCTAACTGTAGATATAGTCCAAGCCTTCCCTAGAAATCCACTGCTTCTAACAAGGGATAAGCTAGGAACAAAAAGCAAGCAATTTTCTTCTGTGTGTTAAAAGGAAATGTGCCCTAGCCAAGGACTGTGTGGTGGTTTGAATGAGAATGGCCCCTACTGGCTCATACACTTGAGTACTTAATGCCCAGTTGCTGGGACTGTTTGGGAAAGGTTAGGATTTGGCCTTGTGGGAAAAGGTGCATTACTCAGGACAGGCCTTGAGATTCCAATAGACTCCTGTGATTCCCAGTTCTCTCTCTTTCTGCCTTATGGTCATCAATCAAGATGAGCTCTATTCTTTCCCTCTATGATGATAGACTCTAACCCTGTAAGTCAGTGGTTCTCAATCTCCCTAATGCTATGACCCCTTAATACAGTTCCTCAGGTTGTGGTGACCCCCAATCATAAATTGTTTTCATTGCTACTTCATAACTGTAATTTTGCTACTGTTACAGATCGTAATGTAAATATCTGATATGGTCTTAGTCAACCCCTGGGAAAGGGTCATTCAACCTCCTCAAAGGGATACAGCCCACAGGTTGAAAATCATTGCCATAAGTCAAATTAAATGTTTTCTTTTATAAGTTGCCTTGGTTGTGGTGTTTTATCACAGCAATAGACAAGTGACTGAGACAGACCTAGTGTTCCTGTTTGATGAGTGCAGAAATGGAAGCAGTAGAATCTATTAAGCCACTTTTTGAAGCATATGGTTTGTATTTGCCAACCTCTTAGTTTTATGGCAGGTTGTAAAGAACAGATTTCACCAGAAAAGTAAATTTTGGTAGCTAAAATAGTTTTACTACATTTAAATTTTTCTTTATCTTCTTGAAATTTTTATAAATCTGTGTTACTATCTATTAAACCAGACTTAAATATGATTTAATGGTTTAAGAGATGATACTGTGAAGAATAGGATATATAAATGTGCTCTGTTTAAAAATACACTACCTAATGATCCAGTAGAATTGTTTTTAGGTTATTTGAATATTTTTTCATTTCATGCTTCATTGATTAAATTAAAAATTACTTTCTAATTGCTTTCCTATTCCTATTTTATTCAGCACTTTCATGAAACTTCTATTTATTAAGTTAAAAGACAATGTTATTACCTCTTAGTAAACATAAAAGAAAAATAGCCTAACCAGACAGTAAATAAGTTAAGCAAATAGCTCATGGAAATCCATTCATTATGTTATACTATATAGCAGTTTATGCTTTTGTATTACAAGAATATGACTAACTGGTCAATGCTACAAATTATTAACTTTATCAGAAAGAAGTGGCTAATCTCTTCATGATTTCCTTTTTATAATTTTTCTTCCTTCATAGTTTTAAACAATAATGAATACTTTTTAATTTTAAAATGTTTCATTATAAGAAGCAGAAAGAAGTTTCAATTCTACTCAAGCAGTATTCCAGGATCTAAAAAAAAATCAGAATAAATAAGATTTATTCCTTTCTTCCAGACAAAAGGTAAAGGAAGGACTGATGTAAACAGGTCCTGACTACTGGCTAGGGAACACACATACTTGGCTAGGGTTTTACCTCTGCCATTGGTGGGAACAATATCAGAGAATACATTCCAGAGTCTCAAGATTCTGTACCTGTGCAATGAGAATACAACAATTAGCACAGCACTATTTTCTCAAAAAAGTAGGGTTATCACTGTATCTAAAGAGAAAAGACAGGGACGAGGCAAGGCATTGGCACTTTAGATGCTAGTAACTGCCTACAGCAGTTCCACTTATTAGCTCTTAACTCAAGTCTAAACCTAATATCCCTGGCTGGCAAAGGAATAATAAAGGTGTATGTTCTGTAGATTGTTGTAGAAGGCAAAGGAGGTGATGAACAAAAAGCACTCAGCATGGTGCCTGGTTTGGTTTGGTTTGTTCGGGCTGCCATGAGATCATAGCACAGGCTGGGTGGTTTAAAAACACAGTTCTGGAAGCTAAAAGTCCAAGATCAAGGGATCAGCATGGTTAGCTCTTTCTGGAGCCTCACTAGTAGATGGCCATTTTCCCCATGTCTTCATACTGCCATCCTGCTGCACCTGCATGTCTATATCCCATCTTTGATTCCCAGGACAACAGCCATGATTTGTTGTAGCCTACCTTAACAACATCTTTAATTCTTCCTTTTTGAAGACTCCAAATGAAGCCATATTCCAGGTAGTGAGCAGTTAAGACTAAAATGTATGAATTGGGGAAGGAGACACAATTTGTGCTATAAAACTGACCTACAGAAATAATGCTAGCTGTTGTTATTGGCTGGTATTACTAATATTTAATTATCATTACTAGAATGGTTAACTGAATAATCTCTCAATTCTCAAAGGCATTGAGACACCAATACAGAATTAAAAGTATACTGTTTTCATATATTTTTCTCTCACAGAGAGCATTTTTGGTCATAACGGCAATGATATATGGTGTGATTGGTGACATATGGTGTTGGCCACATTGGTGTGATTCAGGGCAATTCTAAGTGCAAGCTTCTGGTAGTTTCCCACATTAGTGAAAATACTAATGAAGTCAGGGTCAGAGTTCAGCCCATGTTTAGGCCAATGGCTTCATTTTTTTCTGTAGTTGCAGAGTTTACCCCTTTAGGGCAGGTCATATCACAAATGGGAGCTATTGTTTCCTAATGGGAACAGGGCAAGAGGGTGAGCCCTGATTAGCAGGAATCTATGACCAGAGAAGCAACCCCTGGTATGTGCCCTTGTCCAAATGAGTTAACAATTTATCGTCCCATCATTTTTGTTTTGTTTTTTTTATAGATGAAAAAAAGTGTAAGAAGCAAGGATTTCCCAAAGGAGCAATGATTAGAAAAGGAGACTTGACTGATTTTCCCTCATTTAACTCCCTCATGCTAGACGCAGTGGTTCTCAACCTGTGGGTCATGACCCCAGAGTTGAACAACCCTTTCACAGGGGTCACATATCAGATATCCTGTGTATCAGATAGTTACATTATGATTTATAACAGTAGCAAAATTACAGTTATGAAGTAACAATGAAAATAATTTTATAGTTGAGGATTCACAACATGAGGATTATGTTGTGAACTGAAGCAATAGGAATGTTGACAACCACTTCACTGGAGTCAAATGACCCTATTGCCATCTATGGAAAAGCCTGAGTCCTTGGTTACTTCACTTTTCAGTCTTACAACTTTCTTAGAAGACTCTGAATCACTGCAGTCTGAAGGTACAATGAGGGGAAAATGCTTGATTCTATTTTAAGTATGGATACACATTCTGTATTTCTACTCTGAAAGTTATTGCTGTAAAATAGACACAAATAAAAGACTATATATTTAAGTAGCCCATCCCAAATATTCCTAAATTACTATAAATAAGATTCACAAACATCTACATGGAACTTTTCTTAATAAAAAATATATTATAGAAGAAGAAGAATCTCCCTCTTCATTGAAAATCAGCTACATATTCAAATGTATCTCTTCTGTTCCCTTAGACTTACTCATGAAACTACATTAAATCAAAAACAGAAGCACTGCTTATGAGGCATGTCTTAATGAAAATCTCCTGATCTAGTTCTGCTACCAGCAGGAAACAAGTGGTGAAATTTGTGAGAACTACAGGCTTTTTCTTTTTTTTTTACATTATTGTCTTTATATTTTATGTTTTGACTTATACACAATTCTTTAAAAAATTACATTTATGTCTCTCCCTCCTTACTCTCTCTTTCCTTCTCTCTCTCTATATATTATTATATATTATATTATGAGAGAGAGAAAGAGTGTGTGTGTGTGTGTGTGTGTGTGTGTATGTGTGTGTTTGTGTATGTGTGCACATGACACAGCAGCACATGTGCAGTCATCAGATGACAACTTTGAGGAGCAGTTCTCTCCTACTACAATGTCGATTCCAGAAATTGAACTCAGGTCATCAGTCCCAGTAGCAAGTACTTTGCTTGCTTTGCCCTGTGAACCATCTCACTGGCCATCATCCAACACTTCTGCATTCCCATGGTTTAGATCACTATACAGAATTTCCTGAGATGTTATTAAGACATTATTGTATCATTGTAGACTCCTACCACCCTTGCTAAAGTCATTGATATGATTCGAGTCAGGGTCCCCATGTAGCATGACTAGGGACTAAGAGATAGAAGGAACCTCTGGGTAGTGACATCTGGTAGGAGTCACTAAGTCACTAAAAGAACTGCCCTCAAAACCTCGTTCCTTGTCTTCTCTATGCCTGGCTCAAAATAGAATAGTTTGATAGTTAGGAGACATGTTCTCCACATAAGCTATATCCACCAGGATGTTACACTGATGGGAACTGAGCCAAGGCTGACACCCTACCCCTGACTTTCCAAATTTGACTAGAGATCAGGGAGCAACTTGCCATCATGCATGCTGTGGAATGATCCTTTTGTTTACTGTGAAGATATGTTGCTTTCATTGTTAGTAAAGTGCTGACTGGCCTATATCTGGGCAGGAAGAGATTGGACAGGAGTGTGAGACTAGGAGAACACTAGGAAGAAGGGTAGAGTCTCAGGAGTAGCAAGCAAGACACAAAGGAAAAAGGAGATGAACATGCCGTATTGAGATAAGGTATTAAATCACATGACAGAACATAGAAATATGGGTTAAAGTTGTAAGAGCTAGTTAGTAACAAGTCTAAGTTATCAGTTGAGCATTTATAATTAATATTAAGTCTCTGTGTGGTTATTTGGGAGTTGGCTGGTGGAACAGAGCTGACCAGCAATCCTGACAAAAAAACTCCACCTACCTATTACACATTGGGCCCCAGGGATTAAACTCAGGTCATCAGGCAAATGCCCCAAAGTTCTCTTGAACTCAAAGTCTGCCTGAGCCACAAACATCATATTACCAGTGCAATAGCAATCCCCATGGCTGCATACAAACTTCTGCAGTTCTGCAATGCAGCCAGACCCTAATGACCCTCAGAGTTTCCTATTTGAACAAATACTTTGAAGTCCATGAAACTATTAAAATAAACTCCACTTTGTATTCAAGGAGAATGCTTAACAATAGATCAGAATTCTAGGCAAATTGTACTTTCCTGAAAATAATTAAAGCCACTTTTGAGGAAATCTAATTTACTATAAACAAAAATATAAAGAAAATGAATTTTTTGGAGGGACCAAACTACTGCAAAACTAGGGCATAAGGTCAACTCTGTATCTGCCAGATGATAGTGCTCTACTGTGTTACACAAATAGATTTTTGAGGTTTTTCATAGACAGTAAAAGCTTCTCATTTTTCTTTCTCATTATTTGATAAATGCTTTTATAAAATCATTTGTTACAAGGTTGCAAAGTAAGCAAAGAGAGGTGGCTCAGAAAACCTAGGTGACTTGTCTATGTACTACACAACTAAATAGGGTGAGAAGAAAGGATTCCAATCTGTGTTTCTGCTGCACCCTGTAGCTGAAGTTTTCCTGTGTCCTGGCCTGCCAGCAGTCGGGACAAATCTCTCCCACTCCCATCCCCCAAGTAAACACACAGAGACTTATATTACTTATAAACTGTATGGCCATGGCAGGCTGCTTGCTATCTGTTTTATATCATAAATAATCCCATTTCTATAAATCTATACCTTGCCACGTGGCTCGTGGCTTTCCAGTATTTTACATCATGCTTCTCCTCATGGCAACCAGCAGCATCTCTCTGCCTCAGTCTTCCACCTCCCAGAATTATCCTCCTCTTCTTATCCAGCCTACATTATATCTGTATGTGATAAAGTTTTGATAAATCAAGTCTAAGCATGCATTTAATAAAATAAAGCAAAACTTACTGTCTTGTAATTGGTATTTCCAAAAATAACATACTTTGCTGTTAGTAAGAAATTCCCTTTGAAATTGAGCAAAACACCAGAAAATTTCTGAATATTTATCTGATATTTTTTAAGTTCCCAAGTAAATTTCCCCCTCCCCACCTCTGTTGTTGCTATTTTTGCAGAAATAATACACAGGTGGTCAATGAAATTTAGACTAAATTAAATGGAAGATAAAAGACATATAACTCAGTGTCTCAGGATGGAGTCCAGAGACAATCGTCACATAAGAGTTCAGTACTTTTGACAAAAGTACTGTAATGACTGATTTTATGGGCATAGTTATAAAACCATGTGTGAGTTATTTTGGGTGTGGTGGTGACCATTTCTAAGTAGAACTGACATTTGATGCTGAGGCTGAGTACTGCAGCCTGTCCTGCTTAAGTAGGTGAGCTGCAATCAGTTCAACATACCACAGTACAAAGGCAGAGTTCAATGGAACTTCTTCCAGATGGTTTGAGCTTAGATGGTAGTTTTTTCCAACCTCTGGACTCAAGAGGAACACAAAATAAGGTACTAGATCTTGGACTGGGATTTATACGAGCTCTCTTGATCACTGCCCTAAACTTTAACTGAAAACACACACTGGCATTCCTTGATTTAAACTGCAGGGAGTGGGAATTCTCAGCCTCCAAGATCACATAAGCCAATTCCTTATAATAAACCTCTTTGTATCTAAAACAAGTTGGTGCTATAGATAGTTAGAAATTCTGTTGGTTCAGTTTCTCACAAGAGCCCTGAATAACGTAGATTTTGGTACCAGGAGTGAAATGCTATATTTATAATTCCTTCAACATGGAGGAGAGGCTTTAGACCTTAATAATAGAAAGCAGGACAGTCCTAAAGGTACATGCTAGGAAATGGATATTAAGGGTACTTCTGGTTAAATTACAGGATAAAATGGCAAACGCATTCAAAATGGGAGGAAAGGCCATCCTATCACAAATGGCAAAGAATTTGGCAAGTTTTAGGAGTGAAATAGGATATTTAGCTGACACAGATAGCTCCTTCTGACTACTTATAATAAAATCTGATGAATAAAAAGGAGATTAGAGGAATTCTTAAGTCTTAGGCGCCAGAACATGATGAACTGATGACTTCTCAGCTTATCTAATACTGAAAATGGTGAGAAACTTTATTCAGAAAAGGACATTTAGTATGTTGCTAAACATTTCACAAAAGCATTAAGAACAAGATCAGTGGATTTTAACAGCCAAGGAGACCAGGAATGGTCATAAGAGGGCAGAAAACATTAAATGAAGTAAAACTGTCTAATGACTTTGATTAATAGTCAAGTACAATGGAACCATTTGGCTGAAAAGTGTGACTTCAACAAAAAAGGTAGGGGGAATCAACTTCAATTGATTCAGAGATCACCAGGGCCACCAGATTGGTTTTAACAGACTAAGCAGCCTCTAGACAGATCTTTCAGATGCACCTACCCTACAGATCCACGAGCCTGGGGTTACCAAGAACTGGTCTCCCTACCCAGGAGAGGTCCAGGGTACAGTTCCTTTCCTGTGATGAGGGTAATTGAGAAGAGCCTTTCTCAGCCCTTAATGAGTTAACTCTAGGAGCTCGGGTGTTACCCCAAAGCAATGGCTTTTGAATTCAGTGTCTCATATTCAAGAGGAAAATGAAAACAGACCAGGAGGAAAGCAGAGAAACATATTAATTAAGGGAAATGAGAAAGAACTCGCTTCTGGAGAGCGGAGGAGCTTCTGGGAGGAATATTTCCTTGCTGCCCTGCCCACCTGTTTATGGCAGGAACTGGATGGAGACCAGGGTTGTCTTTATTAAGACGGTCATGCTGGGCAGTGGTGGCACACGCCTTTAATCCCAACACTCGGGAGTCAGAGGCAGGCAGATCTCTGTGAGTTTGAGGCCAGCCTGGTCTACAGAGCAAGATCCAGGAAAGGTGCAAAGCTACACAGAGAAACCCTGTCTCAAAATATAAAAAAAAAAAATTTTTTTAAAAAGACGGTCTTTTTTTTTTTTTTTTAATCACATCACAGGTCAAGCTGGCAAGGAGGCCACGTGTTTTGTGTGTTGTTGGCTCTGCTCAGCCAGGCATGCGATCCAGTCAGGGAATGGTCACATGTAACTAGCTCCTGATCTGTCATAGCCCTGTCAGTAAGAAGGAACTCCTGTTTCATCCAGTGTATGCTGCTTTGGTCAGTCCATAAATCAGGAACCTAACCAAGGAGAAATATTCTATGACCATAGGATTTCGTGTAACGTTTCAGACTTGCTTGTGACTAATTCTTCTCTTTTCTTTTTATCTATCTATGCTTGTCCTTCTGCTGTGTTCTGGAAGCATATAACTTCTGGTTTCACACATTCAAAACACAGAGTCACTTTTGTGTCAAGATAAAATATACCTCAAACCTTACTCCTGTCTGATTTAGATGTTGAGGTGAACTTCTGACACTGGCACACATGCTGAAAGGTGAGACTCTGGGGACTAAGACAGAATGATGTATTTTTCAAATGAGAAGGTCATAAATTTTGAGGAGATAGGCACAACGTTATGGAAAAGGGTACAGTCTAGAAAAAGCAAATGAAGCAGAGGAAAACCTCCAAGAAAGAATCTTTTTGGAAAAGCCAAAAATGAGCTAAACAGACTCACTTTTATGCAACATAAATTCAACATGCTGGGAAATGCTCTTTTGCCTTGCTTGGGGGAAATGGGGAATTTAGACAGAAGGAATCAAAGGTTCATTCAGTACTTAGAGGCAAGTGTTGCCCGCCCCCCTCTTCCTCAATATACTTAACAAAAGTGTGATGTCACACAGAGCTTACTGAGCTGAATAATTGTAGGATGCCTTGGTGCCCTTAGCATTTGAATTCACACTCCCACTCAATGGGTGGCTTTTTCAGAACAAAGATTTACTTTACATAGTTGGCACAAAGCACAGTGGGATTTGAGAGAACGAATATGTGACAGTTGAAGAGAGTGCCCACACACAAAAATTAATAATATGGTGACTCATGGATGGAGAGCACACAGTGGCTATGCTGGTTATAATATAAACCATATTTAATCCCCAAGGAACGGCAAGCTACCTATGGGCTTGTTGTCATACACAACAAACCTAATGTGTGACAATGTGAACATGGGCTAATCTGAAAGCAGTGCCTACAGATCAAAGGAGAGGACACCAAGAAAGGTATAGCTAAAGGAGCTACAACTGAAGACAGGAGGAAGGCTAGCATGCGCTTTCGTGGTTTCGGATTATTATTGTTTGTTTGTTTCTATTTATTTTGTTCAATTTCTTTCTGACTAGAAAAGAAGTCAGGTCAGCTATGAGATTTTGCAGGCTCATGGCATGCTGTGCCATAGCAGGACTTTCCTATGCCAGCTGCAAAGCTATCTTCCAGTGCCCAGCCCTAGAAAGTTCATGATAGCTAGGGAATGTTGTATGACAAAACTTCCTGGAAAGACACAACACACTCCAGATGGGGAGCCCACAATAGACCAATGTACAAATACCACCCAAGTACAACTTGGTGAACCAATAAGTTTTATTGGGGCTACTTCAGAGTAATATGGGAGGATTGGAAATGACTGAGAAAAAGCTGCATCATCAAAGCTATTCCCTGCATGGGTAACAGTTTGCAAACAAGGGGAAATTTGGAGCATGCTGCACAGCCTAAAGGGAGCTCAATAGGTTGCAGAGTCCTTGCCAAGTTACTTTGATCTCAACCTCTTCTCGGATGCTCTGCTGGTTTCTGCTACTTCTAGGCAGTTGGTCTTATCTCAAAATTAACTTTGAAGTTTGTCTGAGTTTTCTTTGCAGCTCAGCATCACTTCACTGAGAGAGACACTCAGCTTTTATTGTTTACTCTAGCAGAGAGGGGCCTAATGAATCTGGTCAGTTTCAGGAACTTCCTGAAACTATTTTGAGTTGTTTATCTTCCTATTTATAGAGCGTCCCTATGAGATGCAATGTTTCAATCTCAAAGGCAACTGTTTCACACAGGGAAACAAATAAGAATGCACACAAATATAAAACCAAGGCTCTGAGGTAGTCAGGCTGGCTGTTTGACAAATGTCAAGTTCTATGTAGTGGGAACTGGAAGTTTCTAGTAGTGAGAAGTAGAAGGCAGACTACAGTACCCAGTTTTGTGTCCTGCTTCCAAAAAGCCTGTGGCAATGTCAGAAACCCCAGATCAACCATAATAAACACGAGGAATTTATTCAGAGGTGTGGGACTTTTCTGGAGCTGCAGAATCTTTTCCTTTGACTAGGACACAAACAGCAACTCCCTATTGTTGTCTACTTCAAAGGAGACTCAGAATCCTTTCCTATAATCTGATATCTACCTTCTGGAGCAAGGGGGCCTGCAGGGCCATCATCTGCTTTCTGGAGTTCTGTTCCATGGATATATACCATCTGGTAGTAGGTATCTTCTTCTATTCAAATTCCAAGTTTAATTTTGTAGTAACATTTGCTTAATTTATTTTGCCTGCATGTTTTCCTAGAGTTTTAATAGAGCACATCCATTTTTGTTACCATCTGATCAAAACCTCTTAAGTTGACCCTTACTCCAGGCAAACCAAGTTGCTAATTTTTGCCTAAGAGAAGTTAACTCAATCAAATTTGACAAAAGTCAGCACTAAAACAGACGATAATAATTAACCTAATAGACAGAAAATCTGTTGGAGGCAAAGCTGTGACACTGTGAAGCATTATAAGTTGCCACCACTTGTTAAATATTTGTGCTGATTTGGTGGCCCGAGTGACAAGCTAGAATCTTGAGAATCAGCTTGTGAGAGAAGGGAGGTCTGATAAACTCCCCAGACAAATGTTTATAATGTTCTAAAAATAAAAACTATAAACAGAAATAGAAATCAAATATTGAAATTGATATAATACCATGGTATAAACATAAGCATAAATAAAATTTTAAACAGCTTGTTTTTAAAAAAAGAAATCTAATCCTACCACAGCTAATAGCTCTGCTTGTAAAATATATAAATAGATTTTTTTTTGTTTTAGTCAAGAGATGAAATTATTTCTTTTAAAAGCTAAGTTGCAAGCAGAAGGGAGATAATTCTCTCTTTAACCTCTGACTAGCTAACTCACTGCAGGGAGGGTGTGATGACATCAGTTTACAACAGAGCTCCCCACCAAGGAAACACAAATCAGTAAGGAGTAATGACTTACACAGGAAGTAGACTATTAAGACTGCAATATCAGTTCCAAACTTTTCTAACAGCACCAGATAGCCAGAATTGCCCTGCAGTCAAACACTAGGGTGAGAAACAAATAATGTGTGACTATACTTTTTAAGGCATTGCTGAACATTAAAAACAAGTGAAGCAAGAACTGGATATGTGGAGCCTGTGCTTGGATCTACCAGAATGTGGTAAGCAGGCCAAGTGCTGAAGGTGTATTTGACACAGGAGAGATAGGGATCATCTCTTGGGGCTCCTATTCTCATTATTAAAAGTATTTAAGAATAAACTCAAACAAAAGCTCAAGGGCAATTTCACCAGAATTTAATAGAAACTCTTCCTGGGCAGGCAAGTTGTAAAACCTGGCAGCTTCCCAGAGGAGAATGGAGGAGAGAACAAAAAAGAGCTGCCATTTAAGCCAGCATAGAGGTAGACATGTAGCAGACAAGTAGCCACATGGCAGGGAGGAAAGCCCAAAGAAAGAGTATCCCAAAATCTCCTTAGCATGCTTAAGGTATGCTACCTTCCGAGGGGTGGTCTCTTGGCCAAGAAGTTGACATTGTCCAGCTGGATGTTAGGTCTCCACCCAGGCCAGAGATCCTATTCTCTTGACCAGACATTTTTTTTTTTCCTGTTCTAACATATTGTCTCTGTCCAGCCCAGGACACCTGAGCTTCCTCTAATGCAGGCAGAGACAGATGGGTGATAAATGCTCAGTGATTGTTCAAAGTACAAAACCTTCATAGAGTTCTTGACTAGCCATAGAAAGTAAAGCAGTAGTAGAGCCAGAGGCCCACAGTAAGAAGGCAAGGAAGCTTGCCTGCATTCAGCGTGGCCACACATGAGGATGACTAGGGTCCAGGTTTGCAGTGAGACCACAATCTCTCCTGAGAATTCATAACCACAACATCAATCTCATATGGATTTATTCTTACCATTTTATCTGAATTTCATGATCTGTTTCCTGGAAAGACTCTAGTAGAGAACTGACAGAGTTTAATTGACATGCCAAGGTAACTGGAAGAAGAAAATGAAAATGTGTGGAGAAAATTACTAAATGAAGGATAAATCCAAAGAATTATTCTGAATCTATTTCATAAAAAGAACCCTGTGGAAAAGTAGAGCTATTAGGACAGCACATGAGCAACTAGAATGGAAATTGATGTGAAGTAAATACACAAGAGATAAAACCTAAAACTTTTCCAGAAGTTTTGAAATGCACAATTATGACAATGAAGAATATAGCAACTATGATTTCAAAACTCAAGTTACAATTCCATAAAAAGTAATCATAACCAAAAACCTTTAAAATTTGTTTTTTATTTATTAATTTGTTTTTATTTATTATCTAGGGATAGGAGCTGTGTACCCCACAGTACACATGTGGAGGTGAGGGGTCAACATTGTGGAGTTTGTTCTCTTCTTCTACAGTGTGCTCTGAGAGTCAATCTTGGGTTGTCTACACTCACAGGTTCATCTTGCCAGCTCAAACTTTAAAATATCTGATGGGCAAGAAAAAAATCTTTAAAGTTAAAAACAATAGCAAGAAAAGAGTTAAATAGAAACAAAAAGGTGAGTAGAGAACATATAAAAATGATGAACTAATCAAAAGATGTTTCTGAGCACTACAGACACAAATCAATCCCTCAACAAACTAATACTGTCATGTCATACTAAACTAGTTTAAGTCTGGTTGAATTTTTCCTGTAAGATATCCATATTACTTTTATTAGAAAACAAAAGACCTGGAAGCCAAAAGTATGAAAAACATACCTGACAAGTACTGAGCAAAAAAGTGGAGTTGCTCTATTAAAACTCCAGGAAAAGATGCAGGCAAAAGAAATTAAGCAAAGGTTACTTGTAGTTGGAGTTTTCCTGCCTGGCCCACAGTCAGGACAAATCTCTCTCACCCCGCCAGGCCCATAGATGCTCAGACCTAACCAAGTAAACACACAGAAACTTACATTGTTTACAAACTGTATGGCCGTGGCAGGCTTCTTGTTATCTACTTCTTTTATCTTAAATTAACCCATTTTTCGACCGGAGAACCTGAAGACATAGTTTACATCATGTGGTCAGGGGAGAATATGGTATAGTCCAGTCCTCGTATGAAACACAGTCAAAAATATTTATCAAAAGTCACACAAAAAATTACATGCTTCCACCTTAATTTTCTAGCTGAAATATGAAAATTGAGACATAGTATACATGAAGATGCATGATACTAAATCCAAGTGACTTCTTGCATTTTTCACTCCAAACATTATCTTGAATGACACTGAGTACTTGATAGTCAATTGAAAAATTCCAAGTTAGAATACTTAGGTTATGAAATATTAAATAGGAATTCTTTGTGCATGTCTGTATGTACGTGCTAGTGAGTGTTTGTGTATCTGTGTATGTGTACATATGTATGTGTCAGTACAAAAATGCACACGTGTACATGCATGTAATAGGTAGAGGTCAGTGTCAGATGTCTTTTTCTGTTGCTCTGAGCTTTACTTTTTGAGATGGAGTGTCTCTCACTGAATCTGGAGCCAGCAAATCCTTGGGACCTTCCTTGTCTCTGCCTGCCTAGTGCTGCCAAAGCTATCTCTCCAGCCTCAGGAATTCTTATTTGTAACTCTTCAAATACCAACCAAGCCCTCTTCCTTTTAAATTATGAAATTTGTTGACATTGCCTAAGGAAACAATCTAAATGCGTGTGTGTGTGTGTGTGTGTGTGTGTGTGTGTGTGTGTGTTATTATTATTATAAAGAAAATTATTTAATTCATTTCAGGAACAAAATTGATGTAATTTATACATTGCATATATATGGTATACCCAAGTTTTTATGGTGATTTGTGTCCCCCTTAGGACCATGTGTTTGAACACTTTCTCCCCCCACTAGTGAGTGGTACTGTTTATGGAGAATATGGAACCTTCAGGAGGCAGAGTCTTGCTTCAGAAGGAAGTATGTCTTTGAGGTTTGATAGCCTGGCCTCATTTGTATGTGGAGATTACTCAATGGACATACAACAGTTTTCAGGATTAGCCAGTTGTGGCAATCAGGCTGATAAAATTATTTTGTCTCTTAGCAAGTCATGGAGGAACATGGAGCTCAGAAGCAGAGAGGGATCCCTGATACGAGCAAGCATCCTGAAGTAGTTGTGGGTACGGAAAGATGGGGATGGTACCAGGAGAGAAGTGTGGGAGGTGGGGGTGTGTTAGTGCTGTCCTGAGAGAGCACACCAGCTTACAAAGCACAGGGTATTCTGCTAGGATCAGGAAGACCACACACATAATCTGTGAGTCCCGTGAGCACTGAATGAACTGATTCCATTTCAGTCTGACTATCCATTACCATATTTGCTTGAACTCAAATTGTCTACATTGGTTTACACTTACTATTGCTTCCCCATTCCCAGGATGTCTATATTAGGCAGTTACCTGCAAATGGTGCTGGAAACAAACACATCCACCTCATCATATCTTTTCCCTCCTCAAAAAAGCCCTTTCCAACAACCAGGAAAAAAATACAAAAATTTAAAGCCATTTTAAAATCCTAATAATGGAAAAGAGAAAGGACTTTGTTTTTTTCAAGTTCATTGATCCTCTTCATTATGCAGATGTATATCATACAACTGAGTTTTACTTTTTCATTCTGATGGTGATTTTTGGAATGGCCTAAATCCTTAGTCAAGGGCAAGTCTTATCTATTCCAAAGCATCATGCACTAAGAATTTACTCTGAGTTACTAGAGATAAGAATTCACCCAAAAGTAGGAACCTAGGGTTGCTAAACAGAGAGTAGGCAAGGGTAATTGCAGCTTGCAATTCCCTACCCCATGTAACTATTCTTGCCTTTGTTTCATCTAAGTAATATACATCTAAAGACAGCAGTAAATGTTTACATAAGGTATTAATTTAAGTGTAAAAGAATTCAGAGACAGAGTACTTATAGGGTGGACTGCTAAAAATATAACTCTAGTGGCTTTATAGAAAGGACTAACTTAAGAAAAAAATCTATTAGAGGCTAAATAAAGAAAATAAGTTTTTACAATATAAATGTCTCAGTGACTTACCACAGTGTTTATTTCCTGTATGTGTCACATTCATTTGAGTCATTTAGAGATCTGGATTTCTTCCATTGGCTCCATCATCCCCAGGGCCTCCAGAGTGAGGGAGAGAACAGGTGTGAAAAAATATATATGATTTTAAAAGTCAAGAGATGTTTCCAATATATTGTAACTCAAAATCATTTTGTATGGATACATACTAACACCTAGGTTTTTTTTTTTTTAAAGTAGATCAGTATAAAGAGAGACACTAGATAATTAACAACACCAAGAATGAATTTCACTGTTAAGATAAAACACACACACACAATTATAAAAAGGTTGGTAAATGACTGAAATATTGTTATACTAAAGGTCCTTTTAAGTCAAGACTCTGTGACCTAGGTCTGATTCCCTAACGTTCCTCAGTGCCAAGTAAATCCTAAGCCTTATATTCATATGCTGTAACCAATAGTATCAGTGTTGGCAAAGGAAAAGTTGTGGGAATGTTAAGACATTGATTTCCTCACACCTCAGCAAAACCAAGAGTAGCCATGCAACCATTAACCCTGGTCTCCGTGTGAAGGGACAAATTATCAACTCCTGTACATGCTCTAAATTGGAAACAGTAAAGGAACTCTAAGAAATGGATATAGACACTCTCTTCCCTTGATTGTGTATTACACATAACACAATCAAAAGTTTACCTTTGTACAGATCATCAAGTTTGTTAAAATCTAGAGATATTCATGGAAAAGTAAAGCAAAGATTAAACACCATTGAATATACTCTCTGAGTGTGAAATTTTGCAATAGTCCCTAGTTTCTGAAATGTTTCTAGTACATTTTGATCAATATATATATAGACACCTGAACATCAGTTATCTTAAATTTAGGTGATAAGTCCTAACCTTAGCACCTCAGATAAGGTTGCACTTGAAAACAGAGTTTAAAGAGGTGATTAAATTAAATGAGATCATTTGAATGGGGCATAGTCTTATATGGTTCTGTCATGATTAGGACACATACACACAGAAAGAATAATCATGAAAAGATACAGTAACAAGACAATTATCAAAAAACTAAGAAAACTCTCAGGAAAAAAAAAAATGGACTAGGCAAATACTTTGATTTCTAACTTCTAGCTTCCATAATGGAGACAGGGGAATTTCTGAGTTAAAAACAACTGTGTGGTACTATGCGATGCAAGCCTTAGCAAACTAGTACATCTGTGTTTACTAAAATTCTACACCTCAGCACTTCCACACATATGCTCTCCCAAGTCCTGGAGCTTTGTTGTTTTTCTCTAAAATAGTTTAGGAGAACGTTGTGTGAACCAAACCAGTCATCCTTTCCAAGGTTCTTCCTCTTTTTTTTGAAACCATCCTAAGGTAAGAATGTAAGTAGCTAAAGGTGAGTATAGCACATCCTATTATGTCTTACAGACGTCAAGCAAAATCAGAGTGAACAAAAGCATAAGATCATGTTCCCACTGTAAATCCCCTGCACCATCTGGTCATAAGAATGACACCAGAGAGATCATTCTAGAGCAGTACACATGGCAGGTAAGGGCACACTCTACAGATCTCCTCAGAGAGACCTTGTCTTCAGAGTGCATGTTTCCAAGTCATAACTTTGTGAGATATGGTTTACTACAAAGAACCAAAACAGAGACTGGCAAAGAGAAAGAAGCTGAGAATGTTTGAGCCTGTGTTACTTAGGATCATGTTATTATTTGGTCTTATTATTACCCAATATCCAAAAGAAAAGTCCTAAAGATGAAAAATTTTACTGATACTGCAGTAGTCAATTAAGAAAGTAGAAATGTGTATGTATACAGAAACTTGGAACAAAATGAAGAAAGCTGGCCCAATGGGTCTTACCAATTCCTAAGCTCAGAAAACGAAGGTACATCTTGTCCAAACACACACTACTCTTACAGAGACTGTTTCCTACACCTTTACCATGGTTTGGATATAGCTTCTATGTTCCCAAAGCTTCAAATGTTGAAATTTAATCCCATAGTGAGGTACTAAACTGCAGGAACTTTAATCTGACTGGTATTTAAATGAGGCCTTTGAGACTAGAAACAATTATTAGAGCAAATCTTCATGACAGCCCTGGTAGCTTTATTAGTTAAGAAAGGACAACCAGAAACATACACATGCATATCCTTGATTCTTGCTTTGAGATGCTGTGGTGTGATTTTGTTTGTGCTCTAACAAATAAAGCTTGCCTGGAGATCAGAGTATGGAGCTAGCCACTAGTTAACCATAGAGGCCAGGCAGTGGTGGTACACACCTTTAATCCCAGCACTTGGGATCTCATGCCTTTGATCTTAGTACTTGTGAGTTGGAGACAGCAAGTGATATGGCTGGGTGGAGAGAGAAATATAAGGCAGGAGGTGACAGGAGCTCACCCCTTTTCAGTCTGAGAATTCCTAGAGGTAAGACATTTCTCTAGTGGCTGGCTCCTTTATTCCTCTGATCTTTCAGCATTTACTCCAATATCAGACTCTGGGTTTTATTGTTAAGACCAATTAGACTTTGCACTACAAGATGCCATGCACATCTTTGTACTCTGCCAGTAAGGACAGTTCCACATATTGTTCCATGCCTTTAACTCAAACTGTGAGCCAAAATAAATTACTTCATAACTTACCAGTCTGTGGTTGTGTCATGAGCATCAGGAAACAAATGAATAAGACTTTCTAACAAATTTTCAAGATGGATACCATACCCTACTCTCTAATTAATTGCAATGGAGTCTTAAATCAACTGTAAAGAGGGGGGGAGAATTCAGGGAATGAATTTATTGGAGACAGTGCAACAGAGTCTGAAGTAAAAGGCTATAGCTCACCTAGAGAGAGAGAGCAGAGCTTGCTCTTTTAAGATCCCTTGTGAGGTAGTAGAGAGGATAGTAAGTGTTGTGCCATGAGGAACTACTTCCAAAGACATCTGACATCATGAAACCAAACTAAGAGACTATTTTCTGTGTTTCTGTGTTTCAACTTGGTTGAAAAGTCCCAAGATAGTCTTTTAGATAAGGTGTGTCTGGAAGAGGAATGAGCCAACTTTGTGTGTGATATGACAGTGTGATTTGTAGCTCTGCAGCCCTTCTCCAGGTGGGGCTTTGTTATCTGAAAGGGTCTGGTGATGGTTAATTTTAGATGCCAGCTTGACACAATCTAGAATCACCTGAAAAGAGTGTGATTAGAGGGATAGTCTAGATCTGGTTGGCCTGGACAGGTCTTTGGAGGATTGTCTTGACTAGGTTAATCTTCTCTTTTTCTGCTTTCCAATGTGACCTCATGAGACCGTAGCTTCAGTAGATTCACCTCAGTAGAAGGGTTCCCTGTTCAAATGGATTTGGAAACTACTGCACTCTATTACAGCCTTCAGGACTCACAAAGCCCAAACCTCCCTAATTAAACCCCTATTAGAATTACTCATAAGCACTCTGTGATGCACATCTGGGGTCAATAGCTTTGATGAGAAGTCATGAAAAGCTCTCACTAGACAATGATGGAACATATAAATGTGCATAGTAAAGTTAGAGCCCAAGGGATCTGATCTTCTCTGCCTTAAATAACATTTAGCTATTTTGAGCAAAGCTGTGTATTTTGCATAGCCAAATATATTACCTCTTTTTCTCAAAAAGTGTATTTGATCATTTTTCTCAACTAAATATATCACACTAAATACTAAAGCCAAACTCATTAGCCAGCCATTTGTTTATTTCTAAAGACTTTTTAGCAGTTGCAGTAAAATAGCAGCCTTCCTGAGCTGGGTTAAGAGGCAGGAAGATCAAAGAGGGAATCTTCTATAAGTTTGATTTAATTCCTTATTCCTGAGAAAGCCAAGCAGGTCCTTGAAAAGGATGACAGACTAGGAGAGATTTGGCTGTACTCATTGGCAACCATTTATTTTTTGTGATTGTTTATGCCAGAAACAATCAGACAAACCATGCACATTTCAAACAGAAAGGGCCTGATCCAAGTGGGTATGAAGACAAGCAGGGAGTTAGCCTTTTCAAATAAATTGTTAGTTCATTTGTTTAATAATTTCTTTTGGAGAATTTCCTTACCAACAGTAAATACACAGCATAGCAGGTATGTTTAAAATGTGATATTAATGTTAAATTAACTTTATCAACTTAAAGATAATTCATTTTAATTTTTAAAGAACTTGACCATAAGTGATAACTGAAAAAATGGGAATCATCAAAGATGAGAAATAGACTCCAGGTGATTACCACAGTGGAATAGGCAGAATACTAACAATTTCTAAATGAAAGAGATTGAGTTGCTTCATTGTTCTCAATTAACTACAAAGCTCAACAAGCTAATTATCCACCTATCACAGCTGTTTACTTGAGGTTTAAAGGAACTCAGAGGCAAGGTGGACCTGTCCCATTTCTTGATAAACCTGTCCAATCCACACCAAACATATCAAATACAATCTGATCTAAGATTCTCAAGCATTTACTACTGCTGAGGAATGAGCATTCTGGTTAACTCCTAGACACCAAACTGCCGTCACTCACTTCCTGGACAGTGAATCTTATACTCATTATTAGCTGGATTTTCTATTTTTGCACTACAAGCCTTCTTTAGCTGGCTGCCACTTGTTTGGAAAAATAAAATGGAAATTCAACACTTAATAAAGTAGTTTATCTTATCAGGTGCCGTGTTCCAGGCAGCAGGAATCCACCTGAGCTACATCCTGGAGATCTGTCCATTCTCTGGCTTCCTGGAATGGGGCTGCCAGGAAATTTAATCCATGCTGGCTCGACCAGCTTCTGCTTTGGCTTTAAACACACATAAAGTACCTGCTATTACTGGACACACTTCAGGAGATGGTAAGTGCTTGGCAACTGCTGAACGGGCATGTTCTCCCTGAATAAGAAAAGTTCTGTGGAACAGGATAGGAAAGAAACAATAATGTAGCTTACATGTTAATCTTTTTAAATATAGAACCTTGGTGAAGTGCAAAAGAATATTCTCTGGTTATTAACTTCTTACAGTCTCTGAACTGTCCATCTTAAAGAGCTCTTAATTTGAAATGAACTTCTAGTGGAAAGGAAATGGCAATTATTTTTCCAGAGGAGAGAATGAATGGTAGAGTCATCAGAACAGGACTGAAGTAAAGGGAAATACTACTTGAAATGATTGCTGCCTTCTCCAGAAAGGATAATTAACATTTACATAAATGTATAGTCCTCATTTTGTTCCCAAATTTAGGTTTGATCAGGACCAAAAGAACACACAATGAGAAGGGCAGCCTCTGAACATCAGTATCTGCTTTCAATTTACTTTGATCATTTACTTACAAGCACAAAAGAGAGGAGGCAGAAATCCTATAAAGTGATATTTCCCAATGTCTCCTGTGTGTTTATTTCTCTCAGGCCTGCTCCCAGTGATCTAGTTTATAGTAATTCTTTCCCCAGTCCAGAGTACGAACCAAGCTCCGCTGTTTCTAAGCTGTGTGACAGTAGTGACATTGCTCAACATCTCTGACCCTCTACTTTCTTGGTTATAACACTAAAACACCAATGATTCTCTAACAGAGCTACTTTGAAGATTAAATTAAATAAGCATCTAAATACAATGCAAGAAGGCAATTACATTTCACGTTAACATACTGTGAACATTTTTTAAAAGTAAATAACAATAAAAATCAAGTTGATCTACAAAGAAGGACAAAAAGTTCATAGAGATGTTTAAAGCATGAAACAATAAGGAAATAAATGCCATAAGAATCTTAGAAAGTCAGGGGTTGGTGAGATGGTTCCATAGTTAAAGGTGCTTGCCAGCAAGCCTAATGCCCTGAGTTCAGTCTTCTGAACCCACATGGTGGAAGGAGCCAGCCAATCCCTGAAAGCTTCTTCTGACACCCTCCAAAATACACACAAAATGGCATATGCTCACACATACACAAAAATAATCAATTGATAGAATCTTACATTGTCTGTTTTTGTTTCTTTAGTACCAAGATTTTTACACTTTTCAAAAAATAAGCATTTTGAACTTTCATTGTTTTGCAGGTGAAATCATATTGACCTTTAGTTTTGAAGAACTCATTCATTTTTTTTTCTTGCTATACCCATTGCCTGCAGTTCCCTTTCCCCCAAGTATTTGTCCGTAGAAGAATGCAGAGGCCTTATCACTCCATTGAAAAGGGGGTCTGTGCAATTGAACACAGCCTGCTACACTGTAGTATGATCTGAAAGCACAATTCCAAAGAACATTGTAGTTGGAGTTTTCCTGCCTGATCTTCAACTCCCTCAGAGACCCAAGAAGGAAATAATACTACCTAATAAAAAATAAAAACAGGAAGTGCATGCAAGCAGCTTCCAAAAAAAATGTGAGTTGACAGAAACAGCCAGCTGCCTGGACAGTCACCTGAGGTTTCTCCACAGTGTTGGGGCATCATCTTCAGCCTACAGGCTTAGCATATCTGACAGACTCTTTTGTGAACTAAGATGTATACAAGGTCAACAGTTTGACCTCACATTTGATGAGAGCAGTCCATGTACCAGAAACACCTGAATTCCATTAGTGTCATGTCATGATTCAGGATTTTAAATTCTGGAAATTATTGATGTCTTTTCAATTCAGCTGTCCATTTTTCTTGGCTGTGTATATGTGGCTTCATTTTGGCATCCTGTTCTTCTCCACATCTCTCTATTAAATGCCAGTCTACTATTGAGAGAGGTGAGCTTAGTTATTCTTCAAGAATAACTGTTTCATCTGCTGTTCCATTGCACATCAGAAGCCATTGGCCCACTCCCTGTTCAGCTGCCTTCGAAGAAAAGGGCACGGTACCTTTTACAGATTGCAAAGGTCACTCACTTCAGGGATGGTGCCATATTGTCCTGGCTTCAGAAGATGCCTATATTCTTTGTTATCCATAATGTCAAAGTTCAGGGTTTATCTCAAGTCCTTATTCAAGTAGTCTTTGAAACTGGATCATCTCAGCTAGCCATCTCAGAACTGCTCTAAGCACTTTGTAGTCCAAAGCTGATCTGTAGATGATGTTTGTCAGCTTAGTGCTATTATTTTCCACATGGAATTGTCGTTGTGGGGCCCCATCTTCTTCCTGGAGATTTCAGTTGAGGTTAGGCCTGGCCATGATTTCCTGCAGAAAACTGAAAAGAGACTCGAACACAAAGACATGTATAGGCAGCTAATCGAAGCCTTTTCTCTAGAATTAATTAGTACTCTATATGACCATTATTATCTTAACAAAGTTTAAAATATATATATATCTTGTAAATTTTGATATAAAATTCATACTTTAAGAAAAGTTTAAAGAATCAGAATAGAATCAAAGAATTGAGATTAATAATAGAATAGTCCCTTAATTAATTTGGTTTTTCTCCTGTCCCATGTCAGAAGATGGCTCTTTCTTCTGGTATGATACAGGGAGTTTTCATTTTCCTTTTAACAACATGCTTGAGTTTAAAGGAGGAGAGAGCCATTCTCCAACTCCAAAATCAGCTTGAAGCTTTAATTGAACTGGGACTACAAGAAGACTAAGAGCATTAATTTTTTAGAGAAGAGCAGAAACAAACTTTTAGGAAGATTTATGAAATTTTGTAGATGATATACCAATAGGCCATTTTACTCTTTTTTCCTGGGACAGATGATTTGTCCTTTTTCTTCAGTTGTCTCATTTGTCCAGTGTTCTTCAGATTCCTTAGCCTTCATTCTCCTAAAAGAACATCATATTATAATTATAATAAACTGAGGCTACCATCTCCACGCTTGTCAACTATATGTAAGAAAAGTCTCTGAAGCCCCAAGTATATAGCTGCTCAGAGTTTAAATGCAAGACTCTCATTTGGAAACTGCACGTAAATGGAAATATTTATGAGCTGAACCAGAAGCTGGCCTGTACTTTTGCTGTGGGGTGATTTCTTAGCTGTTGTGTTGTTTTGCATGCTTTGTTTTTATCTGAGGTTGTGAAGGAAGGACTGGACAAGTCCATAAGCTCACTCAGCTCTTGGAGGTAGTGTTCAGTTTCAGACACACAAGAGAAGCTCTTCAACTTCCCGGTGGGGAATAGGCTAAATGAAGCAGCCACCAATTCCCACCTAAGTAGCATGATGACCTCATCTTCTATTTGTGGAACCAAATTAAGACCAAAATCCTTTCACCCTAAAACTAAGGCGTAAGACTTCTCCTTTTAGCTACAGACCATAAGTTACTGGAACAGGCCAGGAGTTACTGAAACCAGTCAGTCCAGATTCCAGAAACCAGGAAGTATAAAAGTACAGTCACAAGATAGTCAGGAGATAATGAGTGCTGGACCCATGGAATGTCCTCTCCCTGGTTCCCTAGGTAACCGTTTGACCATAGAATGTCCCAACCTAGTTTCCATAGTGACTGTGTAATCACCAGATGCCCCCATCTTGGGGCAGCCAATGAGAAATGGTGACAGGCAACCACCTCCTTAGAAGGAAAATTGAATTGTGACTTCTGGAATTCGTAGACACAAGCCAATCAGAATTGTACCCATACTAGCACCCCTAAATGATGTAACCTTGTGATTTTTTCCCTTTAAAAACTGAGCTTGCAGAGAGGTGGGCACTTCCTCCAGCCTCCACTGCATTGGATCTGTTGGACGAAGTCCCTGCCTAGGCTTGTATTTCTTTTGGATATCCCAAATTAAACCTTGCTTTTGCATTCTGGTACACTCGTCCTCTGTGGTCTCTCTGGGGGTCACAATCTGGGCACAACACTATTATTTTATGGCATTGAGTTTGCACCAGATTTTGGAAAATGACAAGATCCTACTTTAATAATTTTTGGGTTTTGAACCACAAACAAACAATACCAAAGTAAACAAAGGCAAAATGAAAATTAAAAAGAAAAAGAAAGCTCAAAATAGTAAAACTGTGACTTAGTGTTAAATCTAGACCCTAAACAAAGTTTTGTGCTTATTTTACTTGTAATTAGTTTGCTGGTAGAATGGCCTGGTTATACTTTGAAAATATTATGAAGACACATATCCACCTGTGAATACATGCTCCAAACAATGTATTGGGTTTTAAGAAAATGAATTTAGGGAATATCGTGGAATTCCCCAAGGAGAGAATCTCAATGAGAGATTGTCTAGATCAGGGTGGCCCATGGGCATGTCTTTGGAGATGACCTTGATTATGTTAACTGAGATGGGAAGACCCATGCACTGTGGGCAGCACACCTATAGTGCCCACCTAAGCAGGGAGTCTGGACTGCATAATAGTGAATAGGGGAGACAAATGTAAGCACACATGCATTCTTTGCTCTCTAATCCTGAATTTGGATGTAATATCACTAGCCCCCTCAAGCTTCTGCAGTTGCTACTTCCCTACAGTGATGAACTGGAACCTAAAACTGTGAGCCAAATAAACCCTATCTACCCCAGTTACTTTATCACAGAATTTTATTACCTTAACAAGAAACAAAGCTATGACACAGGATTTCAATGACTATGGAGCTTGCTGTTTCAACTAGACTGACTGGCCAGTAGGACCCCCAGGATCCTTCTGTCCTTGCTCTAATTGCTAGGATTACATCCCAGGGATGTGTCTGAATGCAGCTTTTATGTGCATGTTGAGGGTCTGAAGTCAGGTGGCCATGCTTGTACAGCAATCACTGTACCCATTGAGTTGTTACCCCAGCCCCCAATCTGTTTTAATTCTTCTTCTTCAATCAAAACAATCACAATCATCTTCTTTGCAGAATTTTCTTTTGTAATTCACTTTGCAATTGTTTAATTTTCCTAAAGTAGGATATCCAAAATTGGACCTATCATTCATATATACAATATGCTGATACCATTACTCTCAGCACTTTTATAACAATCTCAAAACAAAAACTTCAAAATTACTTGTGTTGTAGTAGTGAAGATAAAACAGAACATACAAATCAATATTTTAACTAATAATTATTAAGTAGGTGATAGAAAGGGCTTGGCTTCTAATTCATTACACCTCTAATGATTAAAATGACTCAGGAGCTGACTCCCCAAGCCAAGAGTCCCAGTTGGCTTTTCAGAAAGTCACTGACCTCATAGTGCCACACCCAGTGATCAATGATTCTGCTCAAGATGTTTACTCCTAACGTTTTTTGCCTTGCCTTTAATTTTGGAGCACCTTTATACTCATCAAGATAGACACAATCAAAACAGATATTAAGAGTACAGAATCTCAACTGGGCATGGTGGTGCATGCCTTTAATCCCAGCACTCAGGAGGCAGAGGCAGGCAGATCTTTGTGAGTTGAAGACCAACCTGCTCTACAAATCCAGTTCCAAGACAGTCAGGGCTACATAAAGAGATCTTGTCTCAAAAAACCAAACAAACAAACAAACAAAAAACTCAACTGGGTAGAGCAGCACCAACTGTAATTCCAGCACTTGAGGAGCTAGAACAGAATAACAAGTTCAAGACCAGTCTGGTCTGCAAAGCAACAGCCCATCACAAAACAAACACACCAACTATAGAAGTGCTTGTGTCCCTGTGAAAGACCTCAAGGGGCAGAATTGATTCCCTCTAAATTCTGACTGACTCCTCAATTGAACTTAGCATAATTCAACACATTAATTCAGGTCTCCAACACAACTCCAATCCTACTTCCATAGCATTTGAACACTATATACTAGTATTTAACCATGATCCAATGTGCCCACCTATGTGATGTCAAGTAATCCACAAAGGGACAGGAATGTTCACAAGAAAGTGAAGACGAACAATTCCCAAGACTTCCTCAATAGCTCAGCAAGCAGAAAATCTGATAAGATAAATTTACAGCATTTCTAAGTTATATCATAAATATGTATTAAACTGTGAAACACACACACACACACACACACACACACACACACACACACACACACACACACATACAAGCTTCAGTTTTTAAAATGATGTAAAGTCCATCACAGATAATAATAGCCACATGGTTCAGCCAACACAACTCATTCTAAACAACTGTATGACAAAACTGCTTCTTTTTTTCTTCAATTCTTAGAAAAGTATGAACTTTGAAGAAAATCCTGGATTACTGGTATTCCACTAGCACTAGCATTTATTTCCTGTGTGTGCACTTAGAAGCACTGAGATGTTTACAGATACCTGTCATTTGTTTCATGTCAAAGCTTGTTGTTTAATCAAAGCTAACATATCCTTTTTAGCCATACAACTATACTCTAGATTTTATTTGGTCACAATATGCAGGGAGATGGCCATTGTTATCTTTCTGTATCTTCCTATTAGCTATGTTAGAAATAATCCTCCAGGCTTGACAATAGCATCAACTTCATACATACTCCATATAATAAAAATTTGTAAGGGTCTGGGTAAATGGTTCATTAGTTAGAATACTTACTGTGTAATTAGTCATGAGAACCTGAGTTCAGATATGAGTGCCTACATAACAAGCCAACCATCCCTATAACCCAACTCCTAGGGGGACAGAGACATGAGGATCTGGAGTCTGATAGTTTTCAGCCTACCACATAAAACAAGAGCCCCAAACTCAAGGAGAAACCCCCCTGTCTTAAAAGAATAAGACAAGACTACTAGAGGACACCCCAACCCCCTCTCCTAGATACATGTGTATATATATATACTGACACAAACACACACACACATATATATACACACAAATTTAAAAATAAATATAAACATATTTTTTAAAGTTTTTAAGAAAAATATGACCTAGTAGAAAAAAACATAAACGGTTTTGTATTTTTGTTTTTTCAATCAAAGATCTAGCTTTAGGTGCTAATGTTGCCGTTTATTACCTATCTGACACTGGATGAGTTTCCCAGTATTTTCAAGCCTTCATTTCTTTGTTAATAAAATAAAAAGTAAGTTAAGTGCACAGAATCATTTTGAAGATGGAATGACAATATATATGGAAACTCATTTTGAAGTAATGAACAGATGTAATTTATTAAATACATATCAAAATATATAACTCTATGAACACATACATATTATAATTGAATATTAACAAAATCTGAATGAAACCTGGAACTCATGAACAGGATCACCGTACACCTACAAAGATCACAAACTCAAGGTCTACAGAGCTCAACTGGAAACTGTGTAGAAGGCAAACATTGGCATTGGCATTGGCAGAAGGCCCTGGCTGAGGGGTCCCTTCCTTGAAGGGCTTTATGAAATCTTGACAACATGAACTACTCAATACTCCTTTGCTGAAGTCACAACCACTTATTAATAGAATGTATGCTGTGACAGCTTCTCTCCACACAAATTCAAAGTCATATTCTCTGAAGCTTTGGAGCTAATTGCTTTGTTTTGAATTCGTGTCATTTTAATTGAATCCTGGAAGGTACATATTTAACTGGCTGGTTGTGACCTGGGAATGTTGCTCCATAGCTTGCCTGGCATGCAGAGAAAAGGCTGCTTCTCTACAACATGTAGTTTTGTTTATCTGCCTCCTAGCACTCAGGGTGAAGTAGAAGTTATCTTCTTTCATCCTTCATTTTTATGTAAAACACTCTTGTAAATCATGTATTTTTTTCTTTTTAGATTTATTTATTCCACTGAATGTGTATGAGTGTTTTGTTTGCATGTACATATATACACCATGTGTATGCCTGGTGTCCAGCCCACAGAGATCAGAAGAGGGCATCAGATCCCCCTGGAACTGGTGTTACATATGGGTATTGGGAACCAAAACTGGGTCCTCCTCAAGAACCACAAGTGCTAGTAACCACTGAGCCATCTCTCCAGCACTCCAAGTAAGCATTTTCTATGAAAAACAGTTAGGTTATTCTAAAGCCTTACTACTCAGCAAAGTCCATGGTTCAATAGCATCAGAAGTATCTTGAAGCATGTTGGAAGTGCAGAATCTCGGGATCACTGTAAACTTTGCTCATGAAGATAAACATGGTAACTCAAGGCTGGCAAGATGGCTAGGTGGATAAAGGCACCCACACAGAGACCTTAGTTCAAGCCTTGATTCCCATAACCTGACAGGAGAAAACCAACTCCATAGAGTTGCTGTCTGTTCTACACAGGCTCATGATGGCACTCACACAGCCAGACTCACATATGCACATAAAATAATAAAAATTTTTGAAGAAATTGCAGTAATTCAATTCTGAAAGAGGGATAAGAAGTGAGGGAAAAAAGGATATTGGGGCTTACCTAGAAGGCAGGAGAGGAAACAGACTAGGAACCCCAGGTTTCAACACCTGAAACAAGATTTGAGATGGCCAAGAGGCAAGACCATAATCACATACTGGCCTGGCCAACTCTGAATTTGGAGATGGGTGTTCAGAGCTATGATGGTGAGACTCAAAGCAGGGAATTTCAAGGTCTGCAAGATGTGATGAAAGGGAACCTCACTGATGGGCATGTGCTGTGTTAACTTTAGGAATGAATCAATACACAAAATGGTGATTTTTCAAGCATTTCAAGTAAAAGATGCTCCGATCCATAGTGCCAAAAACATAACTTTAAAGCTCTATCCATAGCAGGCTTTCTCTTGAGCCCCCAGCCAGCTCCCACATCATGACATAGAGACTTATTATTAGTTAAGAATTAGTTATCTTCTGCTTGTCCCACAAGCTCTTATTAAGTTATAAGGTTAAATTAACCTGTTTCTTCTTCATCTATGCTTTGCCTTGGGGCTTTCTGACTTTCTTTCATTCTGAATGAGCACATCCAAGAAGGTACAGAGAGAAAACAAAGGAAGATGCAGTCGCAGAAACACAACAGGACTAAGAACAGACACCTTTCATAATAACTTTAAATATTAATGACCTCAGTTACCCAGTGGAAAAATACAGGTTAGTTGAAAGGATTAAGAAACAAAATGCATCTTTCTGTTGTCTACAAAGAACTCATCTTACCTTCAGGGATAGGCAGCACCTAAAAGTTAAAGGATGGAAAAAGAATTCTAAGCAAATGGAGCTAGGAAACAAGCAGTTGTTGCTGCCCTAAGATCTGTCAAACAGACAAACTAGAATCAATCAGATGAGAAAAAGAAGAACTCTCCACTGGGAAGACTAATCCTTTACACGGAGGAAGAATGATTCACAGCACCCACATGGTGCCTCACATTTACATTTCCAGTTTCAGGGGATCTGATGCCCTCTGAAGGCACTAGCACATAAGAAGTGCACAGACATATATTCAGGCAAAACACCCAATACACATAAAAATAAAATACAAAATTAAAAAGAAAAGGACAGACTACTTCACAAGGCTTCCATTATTAACTTAATTTTTACAAATTTTAAAGTATTTAAAAAACTTTCTTTTATGTGTATCGTGTTTTGCCTGCACATATGCACACATACAATGTGTAGGCAGTGTCTGCAGAGGCCAGAAGAGGGCACCAGATCCCTTGGAACTAGAGTTACAGACAGTTGTGAGCTGCCTGTGAGTGACAGGAACTAAATCCCAGATCTGCAATAGCAGTGAGTGTGAGTGCTCTTAATTGCCAAGTCCTTCCTCTAGCCCCTTGTAACTCCTGTACTATACTAGGGTTGATTATTGGTAGAGGACTTTTTTTTCTAAACAGAGTTTTAAAAAAACTATCCTTTTCTTTTACTAGAATAATTCCAATCTTTCCACTTAACCATGAAACCTGCTTTTATATAACTATCTTCATAAATTTAAAAACCTTCAATCAAGTGAGATTTGATTCATTAACTGTGTGCCTGCCTTTGCTATATGTGGTTTCAAATTTCAAGAGGAAGGGAATGCCTTTCTTTTTTCCTTTGACTTCTTATGTATGTTGGTTGGGAAGGCTTTCATTTGAATTACAGCTTGATTAGACATAGCTGACTTTTAATTTTGACCCAATTAAGGACTCTGAAAACCACTATAGGCACATATAATGAATTTTTTATATTAAATTATAACCCAAAAGCAACATTCAGCTTCATGAACAAAGGAAAAATTCATTGATTTACTTGATGGAAACTTATATACAGTACATTATTGGCTATTATTATTCTGATCATTAAAAGCAATCATTGTTGGACAAAGAAGAATGGGATCTGAATGTGCAAAGGATTAAGCATTATTGCACCTTTTGAAAATTATTCAAGTAAATTACAAAATGAGGAGAAAATTCAGCATCTTCTATGTTGGATCATATTATTATGTAAGAGTAATACTAAAGCCACTTGATTTAAAATTACTCCATCCATCTTTTATTATGCCAACAAAAAAATCTTTGAACCTCAGGAACTGATTCTAGCTTTGCTGGTCTATTTGGCTTCATGTGCTTCTAATTCACGGGCTTTGGCTGAGTAGCACCCACTATGTGGGGCCTACTTTTCTCACGGTGAAGAAAGGTCTCGAGGATCATGAATGAGCCACAGATTCACATCATGTCCCTTTGGTCAAAGCAGGTCTCCAGGCCAAGCCCAAATTAATGGCACAGGGATGTTAACTCTGCCTCTAGGAAAGCCAGGCAAGGATTGGCAGGTTTCAATAATCATTCGTAGTGATTCAGTCTCTAATGTGAAACTGCCATGGGAGTACTGCCAAGCCTTTCTTTGCAATCCTGTAACATGTACAACACATCAAACTATAAATGTCAGACTACAAATATCTCATGTCTAGTCAAAGAATCTTATAAACACAAGATAATTTTGAGTCATAGATTCCCTTATTGAAAATGATGCTGTAAATGAAATCTGGAAAGTAGAAGGATTATGGGATGCTGATCTCTTCTGCTCTTTTTAGTTTTTCTGAACTCTTTCCTGGGCCTTCCTGGAAATCCCTGAGAGGATTCTGCAAAGTGTATCTTGAAAATCACCAGTGTTCTGCTTCTCCAAGCAGGCTCCACAGATGGTGAGAGGTGTTGGGTTACAAAATGGGTTGGGAAATGTTAAGCAGAGCTGCAGGAATTCTCAGAAGCTCTAGAGTGTTGGTGTGCCTTCAGAACCTCTGCAAAGGAAATGCAGGTCTCAGAATTCCCAAATCTTTTCTGAAGTAACTCAATGTTTTAGACTGTATGTTAGGAAAGACTATACTAAACAGTTCTTTCTGGTAAAAGCATATATTTTGGTTAAAAAAAAAAAATATATATATATATATATATATATATATATTGGGGCAGGAACTCATGACAGGACTACTGCTGTGATTTTCCCCTCTGGTGAGTTGCATTAAGTCTCCCTGGTCATGGGTTGTTGGGGTCCTTCCTATGACCTAGCATGCTTGGGCAATGATGTAAGTGCTTTTGTGGGTACTTTAACCTTTGAGAACAATAAGCCCCGTCAATGCCTTTGTTAGAAACCAATGTGAAAGACATTGCGTGACCTTGAGTGACTGTTTTCACAAAATGAATGAGGGACTGTGTGAGCTGACCTGAAGCAACAGTGGTCATCACCCACAGAATTAGCAAGTACTCAGGGATTCCCTCTGATGTATTTGAAGTTCCATTCATGAAGAAAATAATGGATGTTGAAAACTGTAATTTCCCATAATACAACAAAATACACAAATTACTCATTTTTCCCCCTTTGGTTCACAAGCAAATGACTGTTGCTAATCTGTGTAATTTGTGTCCTAGGTTACTGTTTGCAAAGCTCACTGGACAGGCTAATATACCATTAACAGGTAGATTTGAGCCCAGTTCTTACCCAGAGCTTCATAGGGAGAGTACATTTTTAAAAACCAGATGGCATAAGTAATAAAAATTCAAGTTCCTGTTTTAGAAATGCATATATATTAGAAGTACATATGAGTAAAAGTATATTCATGGAGAAACAGACTCTGGAAGCTTCTCTTCCCTCTTTTTCTTTAAGTTACTAATGTTTTTGTGAAAGATTAACTAACTGCTGTCATATGAGGAGAATCACAATTAAGAATCCAGCAGTGGCGTGTCATATTTTGTTAAAAAAAACTTTTTAAAAGAGAGCTTTAGTTTTTTATATTAGCCATTGTGCAATAATGCCTCTAGTAATATATCTGTGTAATTACTATAATTACTACATATTGAACATGTACAAATGCAATATGTAAATATATATAATGAGGTTTTAATTTGTACTTAAAATATTAAAAATAATTGCTAATGTTTCTCTATTACTTCTTCTTGGAATACTTCAGTGCAATCGTCTCAGAAAGGTCATTTTTTAAATCTTCTAACTTAAGGTTTTAATATCTTCTCTCTTCCATTATAGTACTTTTAATGATGTGTAAGGAAATACTTAGATTTATTATTTAATGTCAAGCTTACTCAGGCAACTCAAGACCATAGTCTACAGACTGTGTCTGTGTGAGGTAGGCCAGTTAAAGGCCTAGAGAAGTTAAGGGAGCCTAGAGAGGTAGGGCAACTAACTGCTCTTGGAAAAATGTGTCTGCTGTCCAGGATGGGCCACACCCAGCTCCTCCCTGTGAGTTGGTAATCTAGGGTCAGGAACTTCCTGGTATAAGGAGAGATAAACAAGGACTACTTAAAACAGAATTGGGTGGGAGAGAATTTGTCCTAGTAGACCTGCTGGGGGAAATCCCTATTTACTACCTCAAGTACATTCATGATGGGGGTGTGCATATGCTTAAAATTATGAGATGTGTTGACAGACAGTTCAAAGTTATATACCAACTGTCTGTCAATCAGGGTAAGAATCCACCTCATTCCTGACCTCACGGATGCAGCTTCGTTCATTTGCCTACATTCAGTGAAAGAGCTCAGGTTTCTTGAGTCATATGGTTTCTTAGTTGCTCCATTTTGTAGGGTGTATTCTATAGCTCCTACTCTTAATTTAATAAATCTGAGCTTTGGCTCCTACTGCCTGCCTGGTCTAAGTCACTGAGACATTAAAATCCTGGACCTTATGTCAAGTAACACCTGAGACCCCCTTTGGTGACAGGCATGTCTGTAGTGCTGAGCACAGTGCTCATCATATGGCACAGATTCAGTGTTTTTCTACAAATGACTGGGATATTAACTACATTTGTAAATATTATTGCAGTTATTGGGTCTAGGCAGATTTAACACATGCTTAGCTGCTAGATATAGAGTTTATTTTCTTCCCTTCAGGCCCCCAAGCTGTTACCCATCTCAGGATCCTCTAAAGTCTTTTTTACACAACAAAAACCACCTGTCTTTACTGGGAGTAGAGGCATACATAGCTCTAGGCTTGTCACTGCCTGGTTGGGTCTGCGTTTTCAGGCCACTTCTCTTTCTTTTTTGTGGCTCCACCTTTGGCCCTTTTAGTGCCCCCGACTCCCTTGTTCTCTAGCCATGCCTCCCATCAGTTCCATGGTGTGTAGACTGGCTAGAACTTCCTCTACCACAGCTTCATCCACTTCCCTCAGGATGGACATCCCACCATGTTACCTACCACTCTAGTTGGTGGAGTGAACCTGACAGTAGAGCCTAAAAAAATGCAGACTAAAGTCTTATGCAATAACCAACTTTATTTAGGGCATTAGACAATTTATAATCTGAGGGTTAGGTAAGGTCATATGAGCAAAGTTCACTTGAGTTTCAAGCTATAGACAGTCATAAGGACAACCCATGCTTGGAAACATCATCTAAATAACAGAATAATAATATGTAACCTGAAGCAAACCCACTGGTATTACTATAGCTGGAAAGGGCACAAAAGCACATTCTAAGAACAAATCAATGTTATGGAGGAACAGAGGCTGCAAGACTCTTGTTCTGTGGGATAATGCTCTTGTACACTGTAAAGATTTATCACTCGATTTGTTTTAATAAAATGCTGATTTGCCAATAGGTAGGAAGTATAGGTGGGGCGAGTAGACTAGAAAAATGCTGGGAAGAGGAATGTAGTTGGAGAGCTTCTTCTCTCCAGGTTCCACCAAGCCCCCACGATCCCACAACCCACGTATAAAATAATCATATAGACATTTATATTATTTAAACTGCTTGGCCATTAGGTCAGGCCTACCATTGTCTAGCTCTTACTCTTATATTTAGCCCATTTTTGTTAGTCTATACTTTGCCACATGGCTTGTGGCTTACCGGTGTCTTTACATGTTGCTTCTCATGGCAGCGGCTGGCAGTGTCCCAGCCTTCCTGTTCCCAGCCTTCTCCTCTTCCTTGTCCTGCCTACCCTATCCTTCCTGCCTGGCTACTAGCCAATCAGCACTTTATTTATACAGAGTGATATCCACAGCAGAGGAAGGATAGAGTGAGGAGCCACCAGCCAGACACAGAGGAAACAAGATGAAAATGCTGAACCGAGAAAAGGTACCAAGCCATGTGGCTAAATATAAATAAAAATTATGGGTTAATTTAAGTGTAAGAACTAGTCAGTAATAACCTTGAGCTAATGGCCAAGCAGTTATAATTAATATAATCTTCTGTGTATTAATTTGGGAAGCAGCTGCTGGGTATTTGAGAGTTGCTGATGGAACAGAAATTTCCATCTACACTCTTAACTTTTTACTTGGTGATTTTTTTTTTAACAAGCTCTCAAAAATTTTTCTCATATAGTTTCATTCATGGACCATCATCTTCTTTTAAAACTAGAATTCAAGGAAGGTGAAACTTGTGCTAGGCAGAGTTTTTTCATCTTGGGAGCTACTTCCAAATTACCACACAGAGACTTACATTAATTGTAAATGCTCAACCTGTGGCTCAAGACTATTACTAACTAGCTCTTACATTTTAAGATAACATATATTCCTTATTTACACTCTGCCACATGGCTATACCTTTATGAGCATGGCACATTCATCTCCCATTCCCCTTCCCTCTGTGTCTGGCTGGCAACTCCTGTACTCTGCCCTTCTTCCAGAGCAGGAAGTTTGGCTTTCCCACCTAACTTCCTGCCTGGCTACTGGCCTGTCAGCTTTTTATTAGCCAGTGAGAGTAATACATACTCACAGTGTACAGAAGGGTTATTCCACAGCAGTCTGTTCCATTATAATGTACTCTCAGCCCCAGATTCACAAACACATACAGCTCTAGATCAGAGGCTGGGTGCTGAGTGCTGGCCTCTGTGGATGGACTTCTTGGAGGTTAGCTCACACTTCCCTGCAACCTTTGTCCAAGTTAGTTTTCTATTGCTGTGATAAAGACCATGATCAAAAGCAACTTGGGGAGGAAAGGGTTTATTTCATATCACAGTTTCAGGTAACAGTTCATCACTGAGGGAAGCCAAGGCAGGAACTTGGAGGTAGGAACTGAAGCAGAAGCCATGAAGAAATGCTGCTTTCTGGCTTTCTACCTATGGCTTGCTCAGTTTGCTTTTATATGTACCCCAGAACTACTTGCCTAGGCTCCACAGTGAGCTGCACCAAGCCACATCAAGCATTAATCAAAAAGAAAAAAAATACCCTAGGGACTTGTTTACAGGCAGTCTGATAGAGGCATTTTCTCAACTGATGTTTTCCTTTCCAGCTTGTGTCAAGTTGAAAACAAAAACAAACCAGCATAACTTTGCAGCTGGAACTTCCACCCTTGTCACCATTGGACTTGTTATGAATGTGCTTGACTTGTGGGATTGCTTCCCAAATGGTGGCAATGTAATTCCTGGGTGTGGTTACTTACAAGTTTATGTGCCATACTTCCCTGGGCTGCTGTACTAATCAAGATGTCTGTATTTGCATTTGGGTCTCTTCCTCCCCTAAGCAATTCTAGCTCTGCTATGGAGCTGTTATGTCTACCTTTGGGCAGTAAAGAAGTAAATGGGTGATTTTCAGGGACATGGCAAGGTTAGGCTTAAGGTTACTGCACCCCATTTATAACCTTTCCTAATAGGAAATAACACCATACCTGTCTATACTTAAATACATAGAGCTGATGGCTTTTGATGTAAAGGAT